>NW_020954594.1:11780844-11804928 GCF_900497805.2 Vombatus ursinus
ACACACACACACACACACACACACACACACACACACACACACACACAAAGGTTTAAAGATTTTCTCAGCTTAAAACCAATGTCATTTTTTTTTCTCCTTCACTGCTTTTCCCTATTTTGGGGGAGGAAGATGTAACACTATTTGGAAACTTTCTCCATCCTCTCAACTTTTTTGTAAATAGTTCTAAGTGGGTGCTTTTTTCTTAGCTGCCATATATTTCTTCTTAGAAAGAAAACAGTGCTTGCTGGTTGAGCTGATTGAGGTACACACATGAAGGACACTATAACTTGCTTTTGGGAGAAGACATTCTGCTTATCCCTACCATGTAGTTGGGAGCAACCTTGTTCCACTAACCACTAACTAGAATTGATTGTATTTTTAAATATGCCTTCTGGAGACACAGTTGATTTCTCTTTCTGGTATTGTTAGGGGTGAAAGCATTGTTCACCTACAGAATAGGTACTGTGCATTAAACTGGGGAAGGGGAAGACTTAACTTCTCCTTCAGCCCTGTGGCACCAAGAAATGGGCTTAGAGTATGGGTTTGTTTCAGTTTTTCTTTTCAGTTCTAGATGAAGGGAATGAAGTCCCAGGACCCAAGAGTTGTTAACACAGGGATCTTGGAGTCAGGATTCCAGGTTCGGATGTTACTGCCATTCTAGCAAGAAAGTCGTGAGAAACTGGGCTATTAGAACATGAGTGCAGGGGAACATGGGACTTGAAAGTAGGTGGAACAGTGCTATATAAGAAATTAGTTAAAACGTAAACCTAATTCATCCATCCAAAGACCAAGTGGGTTTAGGTAGCTTTGTTTGTATGTTGGTTCTTACTATATTTTTGAAGTATATATTCCTTTATAAAAGCTAATCTAAGTAGTTAACTAGAAATGGGGTATTTGAACGCCTAAAATTGGTGGAACATAATCACTTGAGTGAGCAAAACACAAAAACCGGATACCACTTGACCATCTTAGATGGAAAAACCCTGGAAGAGGGGTAGAAATGTATCATATTTGTCCAGAAAATCACTGTTACATATCTAAATAAGGTCACAATAAGATCTAAATAAGATTAGTTCTTTGTCTTAGATCTTCCTTGCTCATTGAACCTTCTTTTGCTCTTTTATCAGACATATATTTATTGGGCAAAAAAAAAATTACCAAAATTTCTTTCACAGACCTTTGTAGGCCCTAGAGTACTTTCTTGGCTTTACAATGGATGATGTGCAGAATAATAGAGTTCTACTCTACTTTGGGTTGACCTCCTCTGTATCCCTTTATGTACCATGATATGGTGAGGTTTCAGAGACTGCTAGGAGGGAGAGACAGGAAAAGAAGTAGAAAAGGGAAAGTTATCTATTCTTGCCATGTTTGTTTGCATATTTTCCTAAAGGAACATTCAAAGGTAAATATTAAAGGTTTCCTAAAAATAGCACAGACTTCATTAAACTTTTTTTTTATTGGCTGAGGAGATAGACCTTTCTCAGTGGTAGAAAGCCCCATATTAACCTTCTTATAAGTTGACTGTAACATTTAGTATAACATCAATATAAAAATGGTACTCCCTGTGGGTAGACAAATGTTAATCACTATGAGGGAATTATCTATATACATTTTAAAAAGTTTTATTGATGTTTTTGTTTTCATATTACTTTTATTTCCTATTATATTCCTCTCCATCCCCTACCCAGAAAGCCATCCCTTACATCAACGAATAAAACAGAAGGAGAGACAAAAGCAGTTCAGCAAAACTGATCAATACAACCTTCCATAGGATGAAACAATTTATCAAGGCCCCTAATATCCTGTGATGACTAAGCATAGTATTCATGTTGGAGTGGTGTGCCAGTCGCGCCATGCACTCTCCTCCTAACAGGAGCAGGCTGCCAGAGTCATACTCACCAGTCCTCTGAGCCCACCTGGATAAACATAGAGACGAGCCAATCGGGAGGTACAAGCACTCGAACTTTATTCAGAGGCCATCACAGCAAGGCCAAGCAGGAAAGCAAGAGCAGGAGCAAGAGAGAGAACACGCTCCGATCCCTACCGCGCCTTATATATCTTCCTAGCCCCTCCTCCTCAGCCCGCCTACTAGTGATTGGTTGTAGGATCAGATACCGGAAGGGGATGTCTGGGGTTAGCATTGCACCAAGGGAGAGGATGTGACAAAGGAAGCTAGGCTCAGATACTGGAAGGAGACGTCTGGGGTTAGTGCTGCACCTAGGGAGAGGACTAGACAAAGGGAGCTCATTCTCTGCCATCCCACTCCCACGTGGCACAGCACCCTGCCTCAGGAGCACGTGCTCCAGCTACTTCCTTGTATCCTGTTCCTTCCCCAGTTCATCACAACTCCACATGGCACCGCCCCCTGCCTTGGGAGCGTGAGCTCTGGTTACTTCCTAATATCCTGTCCCTGCCCCATCTTGCCACAATCCCCACGTGGAGCGTAGCCAACATCAGACAATCCCTCACAGAGTGGTGGTGTGGGATTCTACAGTTAGTCACTGCAAACCTAGGAGAGTTGGGTTGTAGATGGCAGATGGTGGGGGCATGGAATTCTATCCAAGCATATGGGTCAGTAAATAATTAGTGCACTGGTCCCCCAGGCTGGACTGCAATCTTACTTGGCACCAGTCCTGTAGGTTCATCTCAAGATGGTAAGGAATAAAGCACACCCAAAAGTTACTATGGAGCAAGAAATTGGCTCTCAATTTCTTATTCTTGGAAGCAGGGGCCTCTAATAACTTTGGTGCCCTGAGGCTCAAGATATTAGATGAATGAGAGGTTCTCTATTCCATCTGGTTCCCTGAGACTCAGGATTTCTTATAGCTCAAAGACACTGGAAGATGCAGAGGAAGACCATGACAACTTGAATCCAGAATGAATTTAAATATCGTATCAACTCATACTGGAGGGCATTGAGATTTGCTTCTCAGAGGATATGCTACATGTGGGAGAAGCATTTAGCTCTCAACTTCTGAGGCTTGGAAAGCAAAGATTCTAACACAGACACCATGCTTTTATACCCTGATTAGGCTGAATCTATAATGAATTTAAGTTGTACTCTGGAATTTGTTTTCAGGACAGAAGCCTTATGTTATTCTCTTGGGCTCTCAGTGAGTTCTTCTTAGACAGCTAAACTCCATAATTAATCTGGGACAGAACCTGTAGTTACCAAATCATGATGGAGTCTCAAGTTTGCCAATTTCACCCACTTCTCTGATAACCTACTCAGATTCCTACGTGCCTCAGAGGAATATTTTATTCTACAACTCCTTCTTTGAGTGATATAATAGAAAAAAAAAAAAGTAGGCATGTGTCAGTTAATAATAACTGTCTTCCTCCTACTACTAAAGACTATTATAATACAGGTCTTCTATCATGAAATAAAATCCCAAGACAAATTCTACACAGTATAGATCATCAATTCAACCTAAGCATGTATACCTTTAAACACTATATTTACAATCTTGTTTGATGATTCTTAGTGACCAGATTGAAAACCTTGAGTTGTAATATGGTTTATTATGAAAGAAGGACATGGTTGTTTTTGTTTGCTTGTTTGTTTTTGCTTTATCTACTAACTAGAAGAATGGACACACACTTTGCAAAGGTAATTTAATGTCAAATAGATGGAGAAGAGTAAGGTTTCCTATTATACCTGACACAAACAGAACATTTAATATGATCCTTCCCCAGTGTCCGAAGATGTCAATAAAGTATTGTTTTACTCTATTATCAGGGAAAATTGTAGAATTTTCTTTCTTGGACTGTTTTGAGAATGGAAGGGATAACTACTACTTTGAAATCACTTAAACTTAATTTAGGTTTTTATTGAAGACTTTAACATCTTGGGGGTGCTCAATAGATAGATAAAGCAGTGTGGTATAGTATAAAGTGCAGTGCCTTTAGTCTCAGATGATGCATGTTTCAATCTTGCTACTGTCTCTTATGTGATTTTGGGTAAATTACTCAAGTTCTTTATCTGTGAAATGAGAAGTTTTGACTACACAGTGTTGAAGGTCCTTTTAGCTCTACATTCTTTGATTTCCCTTTTCTTTGTGCCTATTTTTTAGGGGGTGGGATGGATTCATTCTGCAGCTAGGTTAAATGCTGTTAGCTTTCTTAAATTCCTATCCAATACAATTAAATGAAAGGAATAATTTGGATTTCATTTCTTACCTAATAATAAAATGTACCTACATTCCTACAGTTGTTGAAATATGCAAATGTATTTCAGCCACAGGGCTGTGTAGTCTTAGTGAGGTAGCCCTATAAGGCTGTACTCTACTCGAAAAAAAAAAAAAAAAGGAAAAATGTTAATCATTATTCTGCATTCATTTCCCCACATATTTAATTTGCCATAGATTAGTGAAATGGCTTCATTACAGGTATTTAGACTAGATTAGTAAATTCATTTGTGCTGATTGAGTCCACACTGATTTGTGATGTTTGGCTCTGCAGCATATACATCTGCTGTGAGACTGATTTGTGAGGGTATCACTATGTCTAGGCTGTCTTCATGTTATAATTGTATGGGCTTACTTCATTGTACTATGTGTACATTATGGCAATTGAACTAAAATGGGTCTGTTTTTTCACTGAGTGCAATTTAGTCATGCATCAATACATTTTTAATTAAAAGTGTGTGACAGGTACAATAGTAGAGAGTGCCAAATAATTTTCTAAAGTAGTCCATTTCCTCAAAGACAGGTAATCAGAATCTGTCTCAGTTAATCAGAGAGTGTATAATTTTTTTATTAAGATGTACAATGAACTAGCTGAAAACTTTACACTAAAAGCAAAGTATTATTTTGGTTTTAAGGACTAAGCCATACATATTTTGAGATTCTTAACAACCATATAAGACCATCTTCCTGATGAAAACAAAATGGCTGACACACTTGATTACTCTCATTTTGTGATTATGGCACAGAGCACGGAAGAATGTGATTTTGATATAACCTAGACTAAGTTTGTACTTGAGCAAAAGCAGCTATATTCTAACAACTGAGATTAATGTAAGATTTCAAGGTTTCTATTAAAAGAGAGACAGTGTGTTTAAGTGGATAGATAGCTGGCCTGGGAACCAGAAAGGCCTAGATTAGAGTCCTACTTGTGACTGGGGGACCCTGGGTAAGGCATTTGACTTCTTAGTGTTCCAGGCAACTATTTATCATTATAAATTGCAGAGAAAGTATTGATGTATATTCATAAAAGGATTTTCCTTTATCAATAAAATCACAGGTCAGGGCCTTTTCCCTTAACTTGCCAAGGTAATAGAAGAAAATTCATTACAGGAGATCCTTTAGTGAGTTCCTATTTACTCCAGATTCCTGAAAGTATTGAAATATATACAGTAGAAGAACCCTTTACTCATCTAGGAAATGACATCCATACATAAAAGAAAAAAGGGGTATAAAAGATACCATGACCTTTTGAAATTTTTGTAGGCGTTATGGGTCAACCCCAGGGGTGCACTAAAGGCAGCTCCAACTGATTCACATGAGACAGTTGTTAAATTTTCAGTGTGAACATTTACACCTTTGAAATTAGCAAACACTAGAAATCAGGGTTTGATTTATTGTTTTGTAGATTGTCTAGACTTAAGAAAGTCATGGAGAAAATGTTAATAATTCAGATGAAATTCAAAAGTGGGTTGTACATACATTCCTAACCACCCACCCAAAGCCAGTAGTTAGGCATTTACCAGCATGACCTTGGCCATTGCCCAAAATGGACAATTTTCAGGATGCCTGGACAAATATAGAAGCCCTAGAAGGGTAAACTGAGAATGAACATATCCAGTAGATTATGGAGTACTCTTTTAGTTCCATGAACCAATACAAAGAACACTCAAACAGTTCTTCAATGAGTCCATATTTCCCTAAAATTTTACTAACTGATTTTAGTTGCAACAAATTTATGACATTGGCAACAGAATTAAAAAAAAATCCTTAAACAACTTTATATTTTCATAATTGGAAATCGTACAGAGCTGTTTTAGTTGCAATAAATGAAAAAAGAAAGATATTCACCAGAAGCCTGTCAAACATACTCTGAAACTGGGTGGGATCAGCACTCTGGAGTTCTTTGATGTCAATGACAAATTAATTAAGGAGGATATGGAAGGCAGTTTGTATATTGCCTTTTGGTCCTGGAATAGCCCTAGCTGATGCCCCCAGTAGGATGTGGTCTCTGTTAAAAGAAAATAGTCAGCATATCTCAGTTGAAAAGCAAAGAAAATCTCTGACTACTTCACTAACATTCACGGACCGTAAAGTAAATACTGTGTGGAAAAGCTGAGTAAGCATGAAAGGTTTGGGTATATGCTCTGTGCATTACTTTTCTGGGATTCAGACACTTAAGTCCCCTATGACTTGTGTTCTAGTTCTATTTTATGATCTTTGTCACATGCTTCAGTGGGTTAAGATGGTATATTAAAATTAATTTCTTCAAAGCAATCAATTGACAAATATTTACGAAAGAAATCATATGTCCGGCACTGTGCTAGGTATTATGGAAGATGGAAAAGAAGTGGAAGAACTGAAGTGATCCTTGTCCTGAAGCAGCACATACTATTTTCATGTAGGAGGGCAAATGATATAAAGATATCCTTATAATTAAATGCCAGACACAATGCGGTACCCTTTTCACCAACCTTTATTTCTATATTAATATTTATTTTTTCAACGTTAGTAGATCTGCAATCTCATTTTCATGAGTACTCACTCTATTAGTGAATATCACAACCACTTCATACTTTCTTATACTGTCTAATTTATGTTCACTTTCTTCTATCAACCCTCCACAGAGGGGACAATGTGATTTACTGGATAGAGCTGCCCTCAGAGTCAAGAAAAACTAGGTTCAAATACTACTTCCGTAACATATCATCTGCATGATCCTGGGAAGGTCATTTCACTTCTTTGCGTCCCAAGAGGTTACTCTTGGATTACTCTTGTTGTATTTCCTATGACTATAATTTGCAGAGAAGATGACCATTTGCATTGTTAAATGAAGGTCTGCCTTGGTAGTTCCACTGGTCCACAAAAATATGAGTATGAAAAAAAAATGCTACACAGAAGATCCACCTCTTATCCACAGAGACCTTCTTCTAGATAAGGGGTTCTTAAGCTGGAGTCTCTGAACTTAAACACACACATAGATACATACATAGAATTGTATTTCAACATAATTGATTTACTTCATAATCCTTGCTACAGACCCAGCACTCTTTGCCCTGCTCTACTAACTGCTTCAGTAAGAGAATATTTATATTAAATATAGGGATTTTTGTGCCAGATAGAAGTCTAGGATTATTGAAAACACTTTGAAATTTCTGAAATTCAACCTGCTTCATTTCTTTTCATACTCAATTCTGAGCCAAGTTATAGTCCATCTTCAGTGCCTGTCCAAGACATAGGTGCTGGCAGACTAACTCATCAGACTGGCCATTCAAATGCAAGTAGTATTTATGAATATACAAAATACAGCCAGAGATAAAAAATGACTGTGCTATTTCATTGGTTTATAGAAAACTCATGGGGAGGAAACTCCTTTTACCAATGGAGGTCAACATTTTCTCTGCAATTTATATTATTAGAGAATTGCTTGAAACACTGAGAGCTTAGGTGCTTTGCTCATGATCAGAAAGCCAGTGCATGTCAGAGATGGAACTTGAACACAGGTCTTTCAGTCTCTACAGGTTAGCTATCTGTTTATGACATCTGAGAATGTAGTTCTTTTCAGAACTTCCATTTAAAGAGGGTGCCCAAGTCAGCCACCCAGCTGCACTATTCATGCTCCCAGGTGCTCCTTTATCTTAGAAGATCACTTCAGGCTTGAAATTCACACACTGGTTGTCCCTGGGGCGCCTTCTACCTTCTGATTGGAGGGCAGAGAGCTCCTCAGTGAAGTCATGCATCTTTTCATTTCCTGTTCGCTACACTCCTTTTGACTTCTCCATTATGAGAGGTCCCTCCTCTTTCCCCCTCCCATCATGCTTGTCAACTAGTATCTTTCTTGCTTCTTTGCTTTTTCATCTTCGTTTTCCTTGCTTTTTCTCCCATTAGACTGTAAGCTCCTTGAGGGCAGGGATTATATTTTGCCTTTCTTTGTATCCTCAATGCTTAGTACAGTACTTGACATATAGTAGGTGCTTAATATATGTTTTGTGACTGACACTATGCACATGCAAAATAAAATGTTTTTATTTGTTTGTTTGTTTGTATGTTTTTGTTTTTGTGTGGGAAGGCACTAGCAGTTGGGGCAACAAGAAAGATTTCACGTAGAAGGCAGCAGATAAACTGAGTTTTGAATACAAGAGAATCATGTATTCTTTGGACCTTTCCATTAATTTTGTTTCTAATCTAATATGTTATAGAACATTGTTTACAAAAAACTGCCTATTCCCTTTATATACTTTCATCAAAGATACCGTTAAAGGAATGTAGCTCATGTGCATAAAGATTGATAATAAGCATAGATGAATCTTTGATTAGCTTATCTTGGTAAATAGGTGAATCATTATTATTAATCATCAGTATTATTAAGTTAATTTGACCCTATTGTTACATGCAAGATCTAAGTATAAAACAACTTTCACATTAACTTGGACGTTTGTTGCATATCAAAAGTCCTTGGGGTCTAAAAAAGAATGAAACTTTTCCACTTCAGGTTTGCAGGACAACTTGGTGTCCAAAATATTTCCAGGTCACTGAGGTTAAAACTTTGAGCCTATAAAGATAGACTGCTACCCTCTTGCTTTCAATTGTCCCAAAGAAACAGCATATTCCCCTTACATGTTTAAGGTCTCTCCTCTAACATCTCATTCCCCTACTAATATAGTAGAGATGAATAAGAGAGAAAAAAAAAATGGTCACACTGTGTGTCCAAGAGTATGTATATGTGTTTATATAATATTATATAATTTATGTATATATGATATAAATATATATTAAACTATGGGATTCTCTGGGAAGTAATTTAACCCTTTTCTTGCTCTAAATAACCTTCCCAACAACCACCTTGAAATGAAAATATAATTAGTTTATTTAATAACCTCTTAAGTCTTCATGCAAGCTTCTGACACAGACCTCTGATAAAACCAGCTTTTCAAAGTATCATGTCTTTCCCTTTTTCACTCTGAACTTACTTTAAAAAGTACATCAAAGCGGAACGGTATTTGAAAACAGAGATATAAAATTATTTTCTCGTGTAAAGAATTTTGATTGACATAGAGAAATGGATAGGACATTTTAGGAAGTGACAAAGTGACAGTAAAATGAGCAATAGGATACAGAAGAGAATGAAATTAATGTGCGGAGAACTGATTGAAATGATGTAACAGGGGAGGATGGGGGCAATTATGTCAGGGAACAATTGGAAACAATATTGATCCAAACTATAGTGCTATCATTTGGACTTTGTCTGATAGGTAATAGGGAACCATACGGGGTCCTTGAGCGGGGAGGGACATGATTAAAAAAAAAAAGAAAAAGAAAACAGAATAAAACAAAACAAAAACCAACAACACTACTTGAATAAAATTATTCTGGCAACAATGCACCATTTCAATTTAAGGAGTAGTGAGTAAGTAGAGGAATGAAAACCATTTAGACTGTGCTTGTAATGATCTGGGTGTGAGATGTATAAAGTAGTGTCAAAAGATATAGTAAAGAGTGAGATAAATCTAAGAGATGATGTAAAGGAAGAAATAGTCACATTTAGGGATGATGCAACAAGGAGAACGAAGATGAATCAAAGAAAATCAGGAGCCTTAGGACTGATTTGAATACTGGCTCTGTGAAAATGGTCAGGAAACTTAGTTTCCTCATCTATTAAATGAGAGACTTAGACTACATGGCCTAAAAGATCACTTCTAGTTGTGTGTGTGTGTGTGTGTGTGTGTGTGTGTGTGTGTGTGTATGTGTGTTTTAAGTCTTCAGTGGATAGAGTGCCTGGAGTCAGAAAGACTTAACTTTGTGAGTTCAAACGTGGCTTCAGATATTCACTAACTGTGTGATCCCGGGCAAGTCATTTAACCCTGTTTGCCTTAGTTTCCTCATCTGTAAAAGGAGCTGGAGAAGGAAATGACAAACCATTCTAGTATCTTTGCTAAGAAAATCTCAAATGGGATCATGAAGAGTTGGACATGACAAAAATGACTGAACAACAGCACTATTCTATGACTAGTTTTTTGAGCCTAAAGTATTTCGAGGATAATCTTGTCATTAAAAAACATAGGGCAGTTTGATGCTTCTGGATTTGTCTGGGTTTGTCTGCATAATTGGAAACCATTCTGAATCAAAGATTTTGTATTGTAATGGGGGAAGTGGCTAATCTGAACCCAGCCCTTAAAAGCACGGAGTGTTCAACTTGATGCAATTTCCTCACATGCACTTCAGAACATATTAGGTTATTCTACTATTTTTTTCAGTATGTTTCTTGCCTGCCTTTTCTATTTGCTGCTGAGCTGGAACTGGCTGTGCATAAAAACAAAACAAAACAAAACAAAGAAACCTCCCACGGGGACAGCTGAGTTTCTTTGCTTACAGGGGCTGAATTTGAGTGAGCAAGCAATGATTTCTACAAGCCTCTGGGTGGTAAGATTACCAGCAGCCTCCTCTTTAGACCTGAATTGACATTTTTGTTCCTGTTGTATCTATTTTCTCCTACCTTAGGTGAAGGAGTATTGGAGACAGAACAGACTTAACTCCAACCTTTTGAGCTTTGAAAAGTGGAGAGAGCACCAGAGCACCAGAGAGAGCAACTCGAGGCCATGCTGGAGTTTGTGGGTTGACAAGCCTGGGGAGCAGTGAAGCTGAGTATCCTGTTTGATTCACCCCAGCAGTGAAAGCAAGGGAATGAGTTTGTACACTGGTTATCCCAAATTTGAATGTGAACTCATTGAGGATAAGGTTTTGTAGCAACCACTTTAAGTGTGAGCCCACTCTCCCCAGGATCAAGATGGAAGAGGGGAAAGTGAAGATGTGTTTATATATGTGTTTTTGCTATAGCTTTTTGGTAAATATCCATGTTGTAAAAGCTAATTGATATTAATTGGTTAAGTAAAACTGGCACATTGATCAATGGAATAAATGAAATTGAGTAGATACTGATACTTGTTATTGAAGAGATTATAGGGGACAAATATTTGAGGGGAACACACGAGAATAGGGGCTTGAGCCAAAAAGAAAGAAAGCATTTGAAAGGCTTAGAAGACTGAGAGAAGCAGATGTAGTCAGACCTCTAGGAGACCTAAAGTATGTGTGTGAGTTAACTACTAAAGTTTTTTTTAGAGGCTACACAGTTTCAGGTATTCACTGTGTCTTACTCTCAAATATTGCTTCAGTCCTATTTTGTGCCTCTCCCAGACAGTAACAGCTCAGCATCCTGTAGGATGCCCTGAGTCAGACAGAGAAATACCCTTTTCTTAGAAGAAAGACTGGAGATGTTTTTTCAAGGTGTTAAAGACCATTTCGATTTAATTGAAGCTTTCCTCCTGATGTGTCATGCTCTTAATTAAATATATATATATATATATATATATAAACATTAGACACAAGAAAGAGAAACCAATAGCTGTCTGGTGCATTTTATGTGGGTCAGCAACATCTTCATATTTTTCCAGCAAGGAAGATCTCCATAATCTGTCTCTTAAATTGGGAGAGTTTATCTATTCTAACAATAACCTCCTCAGAAGTTGAACTATTCAGTTCTCCACCCCACCCCACCCCACTCTCTTCAATTCTGGCTTTATACCTCAGCCAGATGGATCATCCTCATGAATAACCCTAGTCATGTGACTGACTCCCTTGTTCAAAATCCTTTTAATGACTCTTTGTTTCCTACCAACAAATAATTGTATTTCTTAGCCCAGGATTCCAGGCTCTGAATAATCTGCTGCCACTTTATCTTCTCAGGCTTATGTCATGTTATGTCTGCTTACTTTAAGATCCCATCAAACTGAATTACTCAGCATCCTGAAAACATCATCACCATTTCACCACACTATCCTGTCATAATTTTCTATATCTTCATTCTCATTCTTCCACCACCCTCCATCCTCCGCGTATTATATCCCTTCCTCTCTTTTAAAGCCCAATCTAAATGCCTCTCTTTAAGATGGTAATGACTATCCTTTTGGATTTCATATAGCATTTTGCCTACCCTGCTCTTAGCAATTAGGCATTATATTTTATTATATTTGTTTGTGTATATATTGTATCCTACTACCAGACTATGAATTCTATAAGAGCAAAAACCATGTCTGAACTAAGCTTTGTACCTCCTCCAGGACCAGACACAGGGTCCAGAGTCAGACAATCAGTGACATTTATCAAGAGCCTACTATGTGTTAGGCATGGTGCAAAGTGCTGGGGATGCAAATATGAAAAAGACAGCACCTTCCCTCAAGGGGCTTACAATCTAATAGGAGAAGATAATACACAAAAAGAAACTGAAAGGATGATGGGAAAAGGTCTTTGTTGTGTGTGTGTGGGGGGAGCATGGTGGAAAACAGTTGAAAGGAATGCAGCTGGTGGGAAGACAGAGGAGAGAGAGAAAGAAAGAGAGACAGAGAGACAGAGATAAAGAGAGATGGAGAGAGAGACAAAGAGAAAAGATAGACACAGAGAGAGAGAGACAGGGAGAGACACAGAGTGAGAGAAAAATACACAGAGAGGGACGCAGACACACAGACAGACACAGACACAGAGAAAGATAGATACAGAGTTGGATAGATGGATATAGAGGTAGAGAGATGGATGGATGTATGGATGATGAGTGGATGAATGGTGGGGCAGTTGGGCAGGCAGACAGACAAGCAGTTAGATAAATAGATTATTCTAGCTATAATTTGAATAAAAATAAACTGGACTTCAAAACTGGTGCTTCTGGATCAGGAAATAAGAAGTGGAAAAAAAAAACTGCTATGTGAGCAAAGCCTACTGTTTTTGCAAACATGAAAGTGGAGTAAATCTATAAAGGGAAAAAAAATTCAGCAAAGCATTATATGCAAGAACAGTATATGCGTGATGCAAAGGTACAAAGAGCACAATAACTGCATTCATTAAAGCTGGACATAAACCACTTTCTTTTATCTGTGTTGCCTTTCTTAACCTTAACTCTACAGGAGAATGATGTTTTGATTGCAGCCATTAAGGGTTAGTGGTAGACCAAGAAAAGATTTTCCAGCTAACGTAAAGACCCCAAAGGAAAAAAAAAAAAAAAAAAATGAAACAAAACAAAAAACAAAAAAACAAAACAAACACTGATTAACTTGTTGGCTCCTGTCATGGTCACAAATGGTTTATCCCCCACTTTACATCTTAGCACAGGAGGGTCTCCCTTGTTATGTAGATGCTCATTGAGAGTAAGGACTATTTATTATTTCCTTGCACACAGGAAGCACTTAAAAAATGCTTGTTACTACTTCCACTGAGTTAGGATAGCCTTAAGGAAATCTTTTTTTTTTAAATTTCAGAAAATACAAAAATAAATGTTACTTTCAGAATCTTATAAACACAGGACTTTATTTCCTTTGTCTTTTCCCCTGATTGATGATTCCCCAGGTTTTCCCCTGGTTTTTTCTTACAAATGAAACATTTCATATGAAGTCCTTTAATTTATCGAGTATTATCAGCCCATACACTGCATTCACTCTCTTCTGGGCTAAAGTAAATTCTACCTATGACATACAGTTATGAAAGAAAAACACATTTCTACCTATTCCTAACTACAAAAATGCATTTGCCAGATTAATGACCATTGGCAAGCAATATTGTACCACATAGAGTAGAAATGCAACTAAACTTGCTAGAAAGAGGGTAGTTGTTTGTATGATCATAAGAGACATGAGAACTACAACATGACCAGGAACTGAATTGAAAAGAATGTTGGACTTCAGCAAAGTATATATAGATATGTTCTTCTGTGGAATGTTAGTCATTTACCTTCTTGTCCTCTCCCTAGGTGGCTCTGGAAAGGACTTTAGGGATCATCTAATCCAACCCTGTCATTTTACAAATGAAGAAACTAAGGCCCAGAGAATTTAACAGCTTGGGCAAAGTTACAAAGGTAGTAAATAGAATAGTAGGGATCTGAAACTATGTAAGTCAGTCGGTCAATATTTATTAAGTGTTTATTGTGTGTTGTGGTAAAGCACTCTGCTAAGCACTGATCTAACTCTACCTCTGTGGCTCTCTTCTCTATACTATGCTATCTTCCTATGATGGGATATCATGGTCTGCTGTCTCCAAAACTCTACCTTACGTTATACTTCCAGAATGAGGGTATAGTCATTTGTCTTTACCTCAGGGTGGGAAATTTAGAAGGCTCTGACATCATTGTCTGGAGGTTTGCTCAGTCTGCTCCATGTGCGCTAGTAGTAGTGAAAGAAGTCTCATGTTGGAGCATTATTCCTTCCTTGAGTAAGTGGCAGTTTCCCAGCATCCCAAGGTGCTAGGTTGCCCTTACCACTGCACCCCCAATCTCACCTCCCTTATTTCTTTGCCTCAGGAAGTGGCCAATCCATGAACTGTAAACCAAGCTTCTGGTATACTCTAAGGGCTTTCTCCCCCCAGCACCCTCTGCCCACAACCAGACACCCCAGTTGAGTTTCTCCCAACCCTCTGCTTAAACCAGACATAAAAATTAATAGTTTGACTGCTAGGTAGCACAATGGATAAAGTGTTAGACTTGAAATCAGGAAGACATGAGTTTGATTCTTGCCTCAGACCCTTATTAGCTGTTTTTCCCTGGGCAAAACACTTAACCTCAACTTTTCTCAACTGTAAAATGGGTATAATAATCACATCTACCTCTCAGGGTTACTGTGAAGATTAGATGAGACAGCATATATAAAGCTCTTTAAAAATCTTAAACTATTATATAAATGCCAGCTATTATATATATATGTGTGTGTGTGTGTGTGTGTGTGTGTGTGTATTATGATAATAAGATATCATTATTATACATAAGGTATTCATGTTCAGTACTCTTACTGATGCTACAGAAATATGTGATACTCTAGAAATATTTTCAAACTTCTTTGTGAAGTCAATCTAATCCTAAAATGAGAACATCTATGAGACTAGATTAAAAAAACAAACCAACTTGTCTTTATGATCCCTACTCCAGTGTATCTTGATGTCATGGAGGTACTTTGTGCTCTTGAAAGCTATACTAACAGATCAGAAGGACTTGTAGGCTCTCTAAGGACTAACTTGGCTATGGATGGAAAATCTGAGCCATGGTGGACTGCCCTCTGTGTGATTAATCCTTTGGCCGTGGAAACCCCATTAATCCAAGAAAAATACAAAATTACCTTCATGTCTGGGCAGACCCATTTTATTGCTATAAGGCTGATTGCAGAGTAGAGGAAAAGAGGCAGAGGGTGCTAAGTATCAGGTTTTTAGGCCACTTTTGAACATTAGTTTAACTATTGGTACTGTACACATGAGAACCTTGTCCAAGGATCTCATGCTATTAGAGGAAATTAGATCTTATGCTATTAGAAGAAATTAACTAAAGAAATGGTGATGTACAAGAATCAAGAAGACATAATGAAGTTGCATCTTAATAGAAAGAAGGCTTATAGGTTCTTGGAGGGACAAATGAATCAGCTGCTAAGGTCAGCCTGCTAACCCTCAAATAACAAGAACAAAACAAAACAACAACAACAAAAATATTATTTCATAGGAGATTTGGACATCTTCATTTGTAGAACTCCTTAAAATCTTAAGGAAAAACAGCATTATAAAGAAAATTATAATTGAATAGCTAGCAGTTATGTAGCACATTAAAGTTTACAAAATGCTTTATAAATATTATCTCATTTCATCCTTACAACAACCCTAAGAGGTAGATGTTATTATTTTCTCCATTTTACATTTGAGGAAACTGAGGAAGAGAGTTGAAGTGATTTGTCCAACATCACGCAACTAGTAAGTATCTGAGGCTGGATTTGAACTTAGGTCTTCCTAATTCAATCAATCAATAAACATTTATTAAGCACTTGTGACAGGCCCTATGCCAAGCACTAGGGATTAAAAAAAAAGAGGCAAAAAGGTATTCCCTGCCTTCAAGGATCTTGCAAAATAATGGAGGAGAAACCATACAAACAAATATACACAAAGCAAACTACATACAATGTATGTAGGAAATAAGTACCAGAAGAAAGGCATTAGCATTAAAGAGAGTTGAGAAAGGCTTCCTGCAAAATTTAGATTTTAGTTGGGACTTAAAGCAAGCTGGGGAAGCCAGTAGGTTTAGTTGAGGAGAGAAATCATTCCAATCATGAGGGACAGCCAGAGAAAATATCTGGATCTGAGAAATAGAGCACCTTGTTTGTAGAATAGCCAGGAGGTCAGTGTCACTGGATTGAAGATTGTGTGGAAAGGAGTAAACTGTAGAAAGACAAGAAAGGTAGGAGGGAACTAAGTATGTAGGGCTTTGAATGCCAAATAGAGTATTTTGTATTTGAAAATGATAAGGAACCACTGGAGTTTAATAAGTAGGGAGGGGAGAAGGGGGTGACATGGTCTGACCTGAATTTTAGGAAAATCACTTTGGTGGCTGAATAAATGGTGGATTGGAGTGGGGAGAAACTTGAGACAAGCGACTCACATCAGCTATTGCAATAGTCCAGCTGTGAGGTGATGAGGGCCTGTCCCAGACAGGTCAGTGTCTGAGGGTCATAGGTTCATTCACCATGCCACTATACCCCAACATTTGTTGCTGAGTTTAAAGAGATAAAAATGTTTTATGAAGAACTGGATAAGATCCTCCAATTCAAGTCAAAACCAAGGCGGTCACAGAGGAAAATTACAAAGAGCATTTGAATCCTCAAAGCATGACCTCTAGACTCTAAGTATAATCATTAATGGTTCAATGTCAACTTTATTAGAGGTCTCCAGTGGAATGCCTTTGGGATCTATGCTTAGTACTAAGCTCTTTAACATTTTTTTTAGCAATTACTTGGATAAAAGCATTGACAAAATGCTTTATCAAAGTTACAGATGACACAAAGCTGGCAGCGATAGTCACTTTAACTCACTGGCAGATGAAATCAGCATCAGAACAGGATCAGAACTTGACAGTCCAGAATGCTGTAGTGAAGACAATATGATGAAATTTAATAGAGACTGAAAGATAGGGGAGGTTTTACTATTTAGCAGTCTGTCTTTAAAAAAAAAAAAAGAAAGAAAGATTTTGAGATTTTTGAGAACTGAAAGCTCAATAGCAATATGTCATAGCACCAAAAAGGCTAATGTCACCTTGGGCTGCTTTAAGAGAGGCATAACTTCTGAGAATAAGGAGATAACAGTCTAGCTGCACTCAGTCCTGGGCAGATATTATCTAACTCCTGGATTCTGGGGACAATAGTGTATGAGGGAAATTAATAAGCTGGAGATCACCCAGAAGTGGTTAATGAACATTATTAAAGACCATGAGTCTATTCCATATGAAGTTTAGTAGAAGGAACTAGGGAGTTGGTTAGCCTAGAATAGAGGATGACTCAGGAGTGGATAAAATGGCCAGGTGGTATAATAGATAAAACCTTGGGGCTGGAGTCAGAGAGAGAGTTCAAATCTGGTCTTAGACACTTACTAGCTGTGTGACTCTGGGCAAATTAACCTCTCTTTGCCTCAGTTTCCTCAACTGTAAAATAAGGATAATAGTAACATCTGCCTCCCGGAGTTGTGTGGATGAAATAGGAAAATATTTGTAAAGCACAATGCCTAGCACAAAATAAGTGCAATATAAATGCTTAATCTCCTTCCCCTTCTCCTCTTCTTAAATATCTAAAGGGCATCCCATGGGACAGAGATTGGTTTTGTTCCAGAGGGTAGAACCAAGAACAAGGGGTAGAATTTGTAAGGAGACAAATATAGGCTTAACTGACCTTTCTAAAAATTAGAATTTTCCCAAAGCTGAGTGGGCTGCCTCTTGGGGTAATGAGTTCTCCCTCATTTGAGGTCTTCACACAGAGTTAGGGCAGCTACTTGCCAGGTATGTTGCATTAGGGACTTCTTTTTGAGCATAGTTTAGACTGGATAACTCTGAGGTTCTCTACAGCTATAAAATTCCGTGATTCCTCAAGCTATTGCAAAGTGGAAATCCATAAGGAGCAAACAAACAAACAAACAGGTAAAAGGTGATTCCAGCTTGGAGTACAATCTCATATGTAAAATGTTCAACTTTTAAAAGGATTTTTCTAAATGTCTCATTCCACTCCCATCCCTATGAAAAAAACATGTCCCTGTAATGTTCTCCCTCTTCACCTCCGTCTTTTGTAATCTCTAGCTAGATTGAAAGCTCAATTCAGATAGCGTTGCCTACAAAGGCTTTTATTGATTCTCTCAATTACTATAATTTCCCTTTATCTTAAGGAAAAACAACGACAACAACAAAGTTTGCACTGACATTGTATATTTGTATGAGTGTGTTCATTTGTTGTCCGGGTTGTTTTTTTATTATTATTATAGGCAGTCAGATGGTATGATAGATAAAACACTGGACCTGGAATCAGGAAGACACAAATTAAAATCTGACCTGACACACCTACTACCTGTGTGACCCCTAGTCATTTAACCTCTGCCTCAGTATTTTTATCTGCAAAAAGAAGATAATAATAGCACCTACCTAACAGGGTTATTGTGAGGGTTAAAATGAAATAATATTTGTAAATAATTTTGCAAAACTTAAATTACAAAAGCTCACTTGATTTAAGATGTTATAAATGAAAAAACAGGATTTAAGTTTAAATTCTCTACACCAGATTTGATCAGTTTTCTCTATCACACCTTACCTTACCCACCACACCTTGCAAAACAAATCCTGAAAAAAAGAAAACCAAAAAACAATAAACAAAAACAACCTGTACATACTTTTAAAATAGATATATGCATTTGGTCAAGTGATGAGCCCATTTGTTTTCCTAACAGTTTTGGGGTAACTTTGGGTTCTGTCATTCAAAAAGACATTATCAACTCCCTAATTTATTTAGCTGTTCAAAATAGATTGCACTCTATACAAAGATCTGAGTATCTCTACTGAGAGAATCTGGCAGTGCCAAAGGGTTGGAGAGCATAGCCAGAGTTCTCTGGTAGAGAACACAAGAAGCCTGTAGGAAGAACATGTAAAGCAGTTTGTATCTTCAATTAGAACTCTCTCTTTTGAGCCAGGTTTGTTCCTTGATTCTCCTCACTTAGCCTCATTAACCTAAAAAAAAGTTCAATAATTCTTTTTCATTCTTTTCAAGCGTCTGTCATTTGCCTTCCTGCACTAGGGTGAGATATGGGGCTAATGTGCTTTTTCACTGCAATTTGCATGGCATTTAAAACTGGAACTCACTGCAGTGCCAGGTAAATAATGACAGGGAGGCACAGAGGGTAGAAACAGAATCTGTTCTTCTTAGAAAACTCTGAGTTCTTTTGTGGAATGGAGATTGCTTTTGTGTAGGGACTTCCAATACAAAAGAGCTGACACAGAAGAGGCAAGGAAGTCCCTAATTAAATGAATTAAAATGGAGATGCAAGAAAGGTCTATTTCTGCCCTGCCATCATACCTTCACAACTCAGAGGAGAAATTTTAACCAAGAGCCTGAAGTCTAAATGAATTCTGATTTTGAAGTCTGAATCCCAGGGGTAGGGTAAGAAGGAAAGGATTCTCAGGAAAGCCTCTGAGAAGAGTTGGAGTTATAAACTGTATATAAATGTGAGACCCCCTGAGTTGTGTAGAGAGTTGACTGATCAAATCAAGGTTGCAACTTGTTTAAAAAAAGAAAAGGAAGGAAAAAAAGTCAAAATGAACCCTGACCACTGGGAGGATTTTTAAGAAATGGGTTATTGTGAATATGAGAGAGACTATGTGAAAAACATTAACAATGATGGAGTGGTAGAGATGACAACAGATTTGGAACATTCCATAAATTATGAGACAAGTCATATCCTGAGATGAGAGACAACATGGTGTAATGTTTGGAGAATCCGCCTCATAGCCAAGTGGACCTGTATTTAAGTTGACCTTTGACACATATTGGCTGAATGACTAGTTACTAAAACCGTGTACTAAGCAACTCTCTAAGACTCGAAGTTTAAAAGAAGTTATAGACCTGCATTGGTGGAGGGAATTTCCATATCTGGGAGCTCCCTAGACCAATGAATCACAGTTTTAGTCCCTATTCTCATCCTTTTCCTGAGATTACCTGAAAGTCAAATTATGGCTCAAATCATTACCTGAGATAGATGTCTCCAAAACTGATATGTACTATATAAGGAATTGATACTGCTAGTCTTTGAAACATCCGTATGATGGGTGGAGCCAAGATGACAGAGTAAAAGTGACTAACTTGAGCTCTCTACCAAACCCCTCCAAATACCTGTAAAAATGGCTCTAAACAAATTCTAGAGCAGCAGAATCCACAAAAAGACAGAGTGAAACAAATTTCCAGCCCAAAACAGCCTGGATGGTTGATGAGAAAGGTCTAGGAGAAGAACACAGATCAGCATGGGCCATGCAGGCAAAGACCAGGCCTCAGCAAACCTGGAACAGGCCTTAGGGGACTGAATTATAGGCAGTTATAGCAGTTTTCAGACTTCCCAACCCACAAATCCCAAAGAGAATTTAGAAGGTCAATGGAAAAGGTCTGTCGGACCAGGGTGAGAGAGGAACATGGTCCAGTCCCGCCCCTGGCCCTAGCACAGCCCCAGGGTGGTGGCCACAGCCACAGCTGTTGCTTCCTGAGCGTTCGGCCAATGGGTGGTAGGGGAATCAAGCACCCAATCAGAGGACTATTGTAGGGATATCTTTGTGGGTGCTGAGGGAGCTTTGCCCCAGCTTGGATCTGGGTTGTAGTCCTGGATCAGGGAAGATCACTGGCGTGATCTTGTGGCAACAGTAGAGAGGGAATCCTTCTCACAATCCCAAGGCAGAAAAGAGGGTTTGTGATCACTCATAGACCAGAGCACAGGCCAGAAAAGGAATAAACACCTCTTCTTTGATCATACCGCCTTAGAAGAACTGAAAATTTACAAGTCCCTAGAAGTATCTCTGAAAACAGCTGCACAAAACCCCTGAAGCCTGGGACAATACACCCTGCACACTGGAAGCACAGCCCTATATTAACAAAGAGTTTAAAAGTCAAGTAATTGGCTGGGAACATGAGCAAACACGTGTCCTTTAGGGCTCTGACCCAGGTCCTCTGCTCTCTCTGCACTGTGGGTCTCATGAGCTCTCGTGGATTTAATGACTGTCTCTGTGGGATTATTCTCAGATCTATTGTTTTTTTGTTCATGATGCCAAGGTCAGTTCTGAATCCACTCCACCAAACTACCTCTACCATGTATGGGGATGTTTCTTTCTTTTTTTTTAAAATTAATTTATTTTTAGTTCTCAACATTCACTTCCACAAGATTTTGAATTCCAAATTTTCTCCCCATCTATCCCCTCCCCCACCTGAAGATGGTGTGGATTCTGAATATTCCTTCCCCCAATCTGCCCTCCCTTCTATCACTACCTCACCCATTCTCTTATCCCTTTCCCCTTCTATTTTTCTGTAGGGCAGGATAGATTTCTATACTCCATTGCCTGTATATCTTATTTCCCAGTGGCATGTAAAAACAATTTTTAACATTCATTTTTTAAACTTTGAGCAAAAAAACAAAACAAAACAAACAAACAAAAAAAAAAAACCACACACCTCAGACTATAGAAACTTACTTCAGTGACAAAGAAAATCACAACCAGGAGAAGACAACAAAATCAGAGCTCCTACATCCAAAGCCTCCAAGAAAAATATGAACTGATCTCAGACCACAGAAGAACTCAAAAAGGATTTTGAGAAGCAAGTAAGATAAGTAGAGGGAAAATTGGAAAGCAAAATCAGAGTGATGCAAGAAAATCATAAAAAATGAGTCAACAGCTTGCTAAAGGAGACCCCCAAAAATTCTGAAGAAAATAACACCTTAAAAAATAGCCTAACCCAAATGGCAAAAGAGGTCCAAAAAGTGAATGAGGAGAATGCCTTAAAAAGCAGAATTGGCCAAATGGAAAAGGAGGTCCAAAAACTCACCAAAGAAAATTATTCCTTAAAAATTGAAATAGAGCAAATGGAAGCTAATGACTCTTTGAGAAATCAAGAAATTATAAAAGAAAACCAAAAGAATAAAAATTGAAGACAATGTGAAATATCTCATTGGAAAAACAACTGACCTGGAAAATAGATCCAGGAGAGAGAATTTAAAAATTATTGGACTATCTGAAAATCATGATCAAAAAAGAGCCTAGGCATCATCTTTCAAGAAATTATCAAGGAATACTTCCCTGATATTCTAGAATTAGGGGGTAAAATAGAAATTAAAAGAATCCACTGATCATCTCCTGAAAGAGATCCCCAAAGGAATACTTCTAGGAATATTATAGCCAAATTCCAGAGTTCCCAGGTCAAGGAGAAAATATTGCAAGTAGCCAGAAAGAAACAATTAAATATTGTGGAAACACAATCAGGATAACACAAGATTTAGCCACTTCTACATTCAGGGATCAGAGGACCTGGAATATGATATTTTGGAGGTCAAAGGAGTTAGGATTAAGACTAAGAATCACCTACCCAGCAAAACTGAGTATAATCTTTCAGGGGAAAAAACAAAAATTCAGTGAAGTAGAGGACTTTCAAGCATTCTTGATGAAAAACAGAACAGAGAAGAATGGAAAATTTGACTTTCAAATACAAGACTCAAGAAAAGTATGAAAAGGTAAAAAGGAAAGAGAAATTGTAAAGGACTTATTAAAGTTGAACTGTTTACATTCCTACATGGAAAGATGACATTTATAACTCATGAAACATTTCTCAATATTAGAGTAATTGGAGGGAATATATATGTGTATATATATAATATATATATATGTGTATATATATAATATATATATGTGTATATATATATATATACACATACCTACACAACATACATGCATACACACACACATATATACATACATACAGAGGGCACAAGGTGAGTTGAATATGAGGGATATGTAAAAATAAAATTAAGGGGTGAGAGAGAATTGTACTCAGAGGAGGAGAAAGGAAGATGTAGGTTGGGGTAAATTATCTCACAAAAAAAGAGGCAAGAAAAAGTTTTTACAGTGGAGGAGAAGAGGGGAGAGGTAAGAGAATGAATGAATCTTACTCTCATTGGATTTGGCTTAAGGAGGGCATAACATACACACTCAATTGGGTATGAAAATGTATCTAACCCTACAGAAAAATAGGGGGAAAGGGGATAAGAGAGGGGGGGATGATAGAAGGGAGGGCAGATTGGGGGAGGGGATACTCAGAAGCAAGGAGGGACAAGGGCAAAAAAGAGAATAGAATAAACAGGAGAGCGGGATAGGATGGAGGGAATTATAGTTAGTCTTTCATAACATAACTATTATGGAAGTGTTTTCCATGACTACATATGTATAACCTATATAGAATTGCTTGCCAACTCAATGAGGGTAGGTGGGGAGGGAGGAAGGGAGAAAATTTGGAACTCAAAGTTTAAAAAATGAATGTTAAAAATTGTTTTTACATGCTATTGGGAAATAAGATATACAGGCAATGGAGTATAGAAATCTATCCTGCCCTACAGAAAAATAGAAGGGGAAAGGGATGAGAGAATGGGTGAGGTAGTGATAGAAGGGAGGGCAAATTGGGGGAAGGAGTATTCAGAATCCACACCATCTTCAGGTGGGGGAGGGGATAGATGGGGAGAAAATTTGGAATTCAAAATCTTGTGGAAATGAATGTTGAGAACTAAAAATAAATTAATTTTTTAAAAAAAGAAAGAAACATCCCCATACATGGTAGAAGTAGTTTGGTGGAGTGGATTCAGAACTGACCTTGGCATCATGAATATCTGAGTTCAAGTTCTGCCTCTAACATATACTATATATAAACATTTGCCAGTCACTTATCTCTAATTTCTCCAGGTTATTCTCTAAGGTACTAAATTCTGGAGAGATTAGAGATCCAATTCAGAGAAGAAGGAGAAGAAGAAGAAGAAGAAGAAGAAGAAGAAGAAGAAGAAGAAGAAG
>NW_020954594.1:11804938-11805091 GCF_900497805.2 Vombatus ursinus
AAGAAGAAGAAGAAGAAGAAGAAGAAGAAGAAGAAGAAGAAGAAGAAAAAGAAGAACAAGAAGAAGAACAAGAACAAGAAGAGCAAGAACAAGAAGAACAAGAACAAAAAGAACAAGAACAAGAAGAACAAAAGAACAAGAACAAGAAGAACA
>NW_020954594.1:11805101-11838427 GCF_900497805.2 Vombatus ursinus
ACAAGAAGAACAGAAACAAGAACAAGGAGGAGAAGGAGAAGAAGGAGGAGGAGGAAGAGGAGGAGGAGGAGGAGAAGAAGAAGATGAAGATGATGATGATGAAGAAGAAGAGGATGCAAAAAGAGTTTTTGGCTAATAACAATGCTGTCCAATTTCACTTGGTAAAGTTTGGCAAACGCAGTCAAGCTGGTAACCCTATGTAGACATTGTTGTGTTGTTGAGTCATTTCAGTCATTACCAACTCTCCATGACCTTATTTGAGGTTTTCTTGCCATAGATACTAGAGTAGTTTGCAAGTTCCTGCTCCAGCTCATTTTACAGATAAGGAAACTGAGGGAAACAGGGTTAAGTGACTTGCCCAGGGCCACACAACTAGTAAGTGTATGAAATTGGATCTTCACTCAGGTCCTCCTGACTCGAAAATTGACACTCCATCCACTATATCACCTAGCTGTCCTTCATGTAGATATAAAAATTGTCCTGAGTACTTCAGTCTTCTTACTCCTCTGGTAAAACTTTTCAAAAGTAAATTCTGGCTAGCATATTCTCATACCAACTGCACAAAGGATAATGATTATGTTGATTTGTTCTGCATTAAATTTCCATCATGAAGAAATTCTGGGAAAGGAAGAAATGTAGATATTTCATCTGAAGTTCAGATATTCATTCAGTAGATAGATAAATAGATGGATGGATGGATTGATAGATGGTTCGATAGAAAAATAGAGATATCTATATATGTATGAACATATTTCTATATATTGCTACTTATACATATGTACCTATGTACATAGAGATTTTGAGGCTGATATACTTATTATGTGTGCTGCCTGCTGGTCTTTGTTTTAGAATGATTACTATCATGAATTTTCTACCTGTGAAATCAGAAGAAAAAGATCATTAAACATACATTAACCAGACCCAGGTTTTTAAATAGTGTAATCAATCAATATTGACTGAATATGATATATTGTCTACACTAAGGAGATGGGTCTTGAGGGGTAGCAATAGGCAAATGAGGCTAGGAGGAAGGGTTGAATGCTCTAGAAAAAAATAATTTGAATTCATGCATGATAGTGGGGGATGGCATATTTATTGAATAGTGTGGGAATTGTCATAACTTGAGGAGCATGATGAGGAAAGTAGATTGGACAGATACCTTGGAGACAGATGTAGGACCTCAAAAGACCAACATCAAAAGCCTATTAATGAGTATATATTTATGTAGTCTTTTTAGATTTACAATCTGCTTTTCTTTCATCCCTATGAGAGGCGCTAAACAACATTGTTATCCCTGTTTAATAAAAAAGGAAATTTAGGTCAAGAGAAATGAAATGACTTTTGCTCATTATAAAATATAGGGGTGGGGATGGGTTGGACTAGATGATCTCTGGTATGAGTACTATTATATGGACATACACAATCGCTAGGCTCCTTTCACCTCTAAATCCCCAATCCTCAGGTTCTGGTTCAAGATTTGAATCCAGGCTTTCTAACTCCAAATCCAACCCTCTTATGAGAATATCCTTCTCACTATCCTATATGACATTAAGCCTGGATAGTAAAGGAAAAAGAAATCATGTATGTATGTGGGCATGGGGGCAGTGGTGGACTGCACTATCTACTTTTTAAAGAGTTTGGTATTTTACAGATCTGAAAAAATCTGCTGTAGGCAACAACTAATTTGAGTTTCAGAGCTAGAGCTGAATGAGTTAATAAGTAGCTTCCCCATTGCTGTTTAAAACAAACACAAATGATTACAATCCTAATGTCAAGAGAACTCATGGAAGGCCTCCAGCATGTTAAGTGGTCTCCCTGTAGAGGATGAAGGAGGATGCATGAACGACTCACCATGTGAAGGAGCAGATGGATTTCAATCTGAATCTTTGGTGGGAATAAGCAAGTTGATCCTATTGGAGTATATGTTCCTGAACATCACAGAAAAGGAAGGGAACAATCAGAAACAGAAACATCTGGAGAACAGAGCGAACTTTTGTTTCTGGTACCTTTCCAGGTCTGTCTGATTGTATATTAAAGAACAATTAGACTGAGAAAACACTTCACTCCAGATTCTTAAATTCAACATGGCAGGAGTGGGCCATATGTACCATTTATCCATTTATTTTATTTCCCTAGCTGGGCTCTGCTAATAACATATAGAGACACTGATTAGGAAATGAGAAGTTGAACAGATTCAGTAGCAGTAACTGCATTTCTCAGATACAAAATCCTGCTTAGAAATTAGTTATGAAGACACTATTAATCTTAAATTTCTTATACCTATAAAGCTAAACTTCAAATATAAGGTGATATACAAATAAGCCACAGGCAGAAGAGATTGAAACTCTTTTGAATAGAAGAAATGAGGGAGGAGATCGTAGAATTTTGAAGCTGGAAGTGATATTAACTAAGGCCCAGGGAAGGGAAGGGTCTTTCCCAATGTTACTCATGTAGTGATTGAGTATCAGAACCAGGACTGTTTCTCAGATCTCCAGACTCCAATCTCAGTGTTCTTTCCACTACTTAAATTTGCTACCAGGCCATTAACTCAGAGTAAAATCAGGGCATTTGGTTAGAAAAAAGTGTTTAGACAGCAAATTGTCTCATAATTTGAATCACAGAAACATGCAATTTTAGAACTAGTAGAACCCTCAGAGTTTATCTAGCCTAATCCCTTTATCTCACATATGAAACGATTGAGACTAAGAAAGGTTAAATAATTGTGTCACATATGAAACAATTGAAACTAAGAAAGGTTAAATAATTGTCAAACAAGGTAGTAGTAGGGCCAAGACTTTCTGGAATCCAGGGCTAATTTAACCTAGATACTTAAATTAGATTTCATCCTTGTTCCAGAATGTTGTTTGAATTTTCTAAGAACTAAATTATTTCTTATATATTATGTAAATTAAATTCTGTTAAAGAGCATTTTCATTTCTCCAAAGAGATAGTTTATATTTCTGCTTTTTCTGTATCACATCTACCTGAGATAGAAAGACTTCTCACCTGTTGGATCAAGGAGCACAAGTACCATCCATTGGCAACTATTTCAAATTAGAAAATACTTTGTCCCTGGAGCATATGAAGTTTCAACTCATACCTAGTGCCAGTTACCTGATGTTTATCACCCACTGAGGTTTTTTGAGCAGCCAAATGGCAAATGATAAGAGTGGTATTTGAGACAGGTGGATATTGGTTGGTAGAGTGAGATTCCAGAGTGATCGAGAAGGCTTTAATACAGTGTGAAATGTCATGTCTTTGGGAGTGGACAGAAAGACATAGCAACATAGAAAGACATAGAAACGTAGCAGAGCCACATTAGTACGTGGACTAGACCCATGATTTCAATGTTGAAGGGAATTCCCTCTACTGATACATATTAGCACCTTCTCTGCAACTCAGAGTCTTAGAAAGATGACTAAAACACAGATAGGTTAAATGTCTGAACCGAGGCCTTACTGTCTTTGAGGCCAACTTTTTATCCACTATGCTATACTCCCTGTTAGGAATTACATTGACATATTAATATGACTTTTGGAAGAAACAAAGGATAGGGATTTTTAGTACTTCACCATTATATAAACATAGTCTAACATAATTGTTCATTTCTGCATTATATAATACATAATTTAGCATAAGTAATTTAACTGATTACCATTACTCTAAAATTGGGCCATGAACTCAAGGAGTGGGGCAATCAATTGGACAATGACTGAACTTTCAGAACAGTTGGACTAAAACATTAAAACAATTAATTATTTTTTTCTTTTTTTGGTTACTTTTTCTTCCCTTCTTTTCTCTTCTCTTTTCCTTTCTTCCTTTCTCTCTCCATGTGTCTCTACTTCTCTCTTCTTCTTTTTCTCTTCCCTCTCTCTCCTTTTGGTTTTCCTTTTCTCTCTCTTCTTCTCCCTCTCCATCTCCCCCACTCCCCTAGAAAAACCTATTTGAATTGAACTACTGATAATAATGGTGTTGTCCTTATAAATTATTTTTTTATAAATAGTAGTTATGATCTTTCTATAATACTTAAGAGCAATATGGAGAATAAAGATTCAAGTTGGCCATCAAAATTGGGGTGGTCTGGCTCCAGGAAGGTAAGAGTAGCACAAACATTCACATTACTGATCACCTTCATTTTTTTAAGTGAAGATGGGTCTTTTTAAGCACTTTTTTCCTGGTATATAGTTATACCCTACTAATTTACCTTTAATACCTCCATGGAGGTGGCATTTAGTTCTATAATTGTGCTCTAAATGGAAGATAAACTTCTTGGTAACAAAAAATTTGACTATAAAAACTTAAAATTTTACCTTTTGTACTACCTTCCTCAGTCCCCCAGTGAGAAGAAGAGGATTGAGAGATTATGGATAAACTCTAAACTTTGATTTGCAAAGTATTGACACAAGGGTGAGCAAAAGGGTAGAAAAGCTACCCATCACCAGTAAATGTATGCTGGGTCTAAGTTAGCATTCCCCAAACCCACCTCTGGCTACCCCACTGTTATTTCAACTGGTGTTAAAGACAGTAGTGAGATCGGTTATAGGTAAAAGATTCAGGAAGGGGTTCCATTAACAGTTTCCTCCAGGTGCCTGCTAGCAATTAGTCTCTCTTCCATTAGTTGAAATGTATTATTGCGGGGATCCTAAATTCAGGCTTCATTAGAGAACATTTAAGAAGTCCTTGCAAAAGGACATTGACAGAGGAATTTATGAACTATAGGAGGAAATTGATCATATTTAATAAAATTAATATTAAAAGTGTCCAAGTGTCCTAGCATCTTTTTGCTATGGTCAGTCAGTTAATAACTATTTATTAAATCCTTACTATGTGCCAGGCACTATGCTAAGCAATGGGGATAAAAATTTAAAAAAAAATGTCCTTGTCCTGAAGGAACTTTCAATCTCATAGAGAAAGATAAAACACACACACACACACACACACACACACACACACACACACACACACACACACAAAAGGAAGAGATGGGGAACCAGGAAAGGTACCTGATATGAGGGCATGGTGGAAAAGTCAGAGAAGTCCCAAAATAATATAGCCACATAAAATAAGAGGAGCTCCCTCCTTAAATAGAGGTTTTAGGGTTCATGACTCCACTCTGTAATCAGAGGGACAGAGAGTGGTGATGAGGTGGAATACCAAGGGTGATACCAAGGCTATGGTTCTGAAGGTCCCTGTGGTTGTGAGCTAGAATTGTCATTTTTGTGTGTTCTCTTTCTCTGCTGCTCCAAGTATCTGTGTTTTGTACTTTATCTATTTGTAAACAGATTAGTGACTATTTTTTCAGAACCAAGAAATTTGGTTCACTTTTCTAGTGCTATCATATGTTTGAAAATGCAGAAACTCTAGTTGATTAAAGAGCTATTTGCTAATCCTGTTAAATGACGGTCTGTATGGGATGATTAGAACAACTATTTTGACCAATTTTTCTAGTCAGGTGAAATAAGGGAATTTTATTTTTTTTGTTTAATTTAATTTAGTTTAGTTTAAAAATTATTTGACTGTGTTGTGTTCTTTTAGCTTTTTTCTCTTGTGAGGTTGTTTTAATGGAATGAGTGAATATACCAATTGTGAAATTAGGCAGATACAATCTTTCCTCTCACTTAATCTCCTTTATCATAAAAAAACAAACAAACAAAGAAACCTGCGGTATAACATTAATGCCAAGAAATCCATTCTAAAGAAGTAGACATTGTTTTCAAAGACTCCTAATATCATTTGAAGTTGGATTCCATCATATCTATGAGGCCAGTCCCTCATATATGTGGTGTGTAATCCCTCAACTACTGTGATAATCCTTAACAATCGACTAACTTTTCAATCTTTAGTCTATGTTAAGATGTCCCCCATAAACTAAGCATCCAAAATATTCCCAACTGAAACGTAAGCTTATTATAAGAACAGAAGGCTTTTTACACATATTTGACTAAAAAAGTTGTTTTGAAATTTGAGTATTTCTTCCAATTGCCTACTGCTTCTACCTCATCTGACCCATCGGAAACACTGTTTAGATGACAAAACTGTCCAACATTTCCCGCAATGCATGATCCAGATAGTCATAAAGGCTTACAGATACATACCTTTAACTTAATTTTAGAATATAGTTTATTTGAAGAAAAATAACCTGATTTATAGCATTCTACTACACCCCTACTCTGATGACAGACCAATAATAATAATACATATTTTTGTAACTGAAAAAAAAATAAAGAAACCCTCGTAATTTTATCATAGGCAAGACATTATTTTCTTCTAGCAATGTTGCAAAAACAATTAGGAATTTATAAACTAACAGATGGGGAAAACACCAACCAAGAAGTATATATGAGAAAACAGTCATTTCATCTATTGTGTTTTAAAAGCAAGGTATACAACTGCAGTTACAATGACCCCTAGTCCACATTTATTTACTCTGTTTGGCAGTAAAAGGGAAAATCCTTATTCCCCAAAGTAATTCTGGCTAGTGGCAGCTGACATCTGGTTCATCGTTCCCTAGTTCCCTTCTGAACAGATCAGGCTAATATCTATAGTCATAGAGATACAGGCATTGAGACTCAGGCCACACAGCAGTCAATAAATGACTACACACACACACACACACACACACACACACACACACACAAACACAAACACATCTTTGATCCCTCTATCCTCTCCAGTACTTCCACCAGTCCCTCACTCGTATACTATTATCTACGTCTAACATGTCCATGCATGAAAAAGGGTCAAACATCTATCCTATCACTAGTTTCAAAGAGTAATTTTGCAATAATAGTTGATGGATCTTTTTGGATGATTCAGAATATTTGGGAATGGAGGAAAATGTTCTTATTCTGATAATCTTTGTAGAGCCACATTATTCCCAGGTTATAAATCACTTTTACAGCATTTCCCTACAGGATAATGGCTAAGGTCAAAGTTTATGCTCCCTTATGTGTAATGATGCTAAGATTCTGCCAAATGCTCCAAATTCCTTTTTCATGGTTGTCATGTGCTCATCTATTTTTCCCATGGCCTGTCCTATAACTGAAGTATTCTGGTCACCATGGAATATCCCTCCCTAAGTACCAGTTGCCCCAGTTTCACTAGACAAGTAGGGTGACAAGTCAGTGGCAGCTTTATTCCATGGTAGCCACTAAGAATTCTGTCAGCAGCTAGGAATTTGTATATCTGACAACAAAAACAGTTATGCCCAGGGTCTCAGAAGCACAGATGCAGAGTATCAGAGAATGTCATATAATTTGAGAACTGGAAGAAATCTTATAAAGCACCTAGTCCAACTCCTAAATTTTAAAAAATGAAGAAACTGAGCCACATAAAAACTAAGAAACTTGTTCAATGTACTCCAGTTTGTTACTATTTTGGGTGTTGAAAGGATCAAACAAAAATGGACTTTGAAACTCAAGGTTTTAGGTAGAGATATCAAACTATGGGCATTTATTGGAATATACTATGTTCCAGACATTGTGTTGGGTAGTGAAGCACAAATATAAAAATGAAATGGTTTGTGCTGTCAAAAACCACAAAAAAGTGTAATTTTTAATTCTACTAATTAGGAAAAAAGTGCCTAGCTTTCTTATCTTTCCGGCTTCACTTATATTACTCTTCTATCTACAATCCAGCCAAACTGTCATACTCTCTGGTTATTATATATTATACATCTCTCATCTCTAGGCTTTGAATGCCTAATCTCATGCCTGAAGGTATTCTCTCCTCACCTCTGCCTCATAGAATTCTTCAGTTCCTTTAAGATAGATCTCAGACCTTCTTTTCAGAGCCTTCCCTCAACCTCTAATTGCTAGCGTCATTCTTTTCTAATCTGTCTGTCAAAAAGAAGCTGTTTCAAACTAATTGCATTTCCTTTGCTTATAGGTTTACTGAACTGGTATATTGGAGGAGTGAGAAGGATGCTACTGACATAGTAAATCTTGATTTCAGCAAAGCACTCATATAAAGTATTTATTAAGTAGTCTGTGCATTCAGCATCATCCCACAGTATATTCATGCACAGACATAGTATACCTTGATTTCATCAAAACAACTGATTAGGTAATGTATTTAGTAAGTATTTACTACATACCTAGGTCACATTTCTCTATCTTGGACACATGTGACCTAAGTGATTTGACAGTAAAATGGATTTTCATTTGGTTGAATGAAAGGCCTAATTGAGTATTCATTATGGGATCAAATTTAGTTGGCAGGTATCTTTCATGAAATGGCACAATGTCTTTGGTTTTGCACAGTACAGTATTTCATCAGTGCTTAGAATAAAGACATAGCTTTCATGCTTATTAAATTTGCAGATAAAAAAGTAGTAAATATAGATTAGTACATGTGTGCTACAGTAGACATTTAAAAAATAACAGATTAGGATGATGGGAGGGATTTAAGAAGATGAAATTTAATTGGGATAAATGGAAAATTTTAAAAAACACAAATAAAGAATTGAATAGGCATTGTTGTACAGTTACTCATCTAAAGAATACAAATCTAGAGACCTTAGTTGACCCACAAGCTTAATGCATGACATGATAGCCAACAAAATATTAGAGAATGGTAATAGAGGCATTGTGTCCAAATTAGGTAAGTTATTGTCCAGCTGTTACTGGCCCTGAAATGATCACATCTGGAGTATAGCACTGTGAGTTTTGGGTGCCATATTTAGGTCACTAACAAACTGGGGTATAACCAGAATGGAACGACTAGGATGGCATGAGAACCAGAGACTACTGGTGACCAAAGGGGGAGAGATAGTTGCCATCAACCACTTGAACATATATCATGAGAAAGAAGACTATCTTGGCTCAATAGAGAATGAATTAGGTATAATTATTGACATGTATACATAGCTGGACTTTGAGAGATAAAAGGAAAGGCCTACTTTAAAAAAAATGGCTCTAAATAGGAATAGACTAGTTCAAGAAGGCATAGTTTCCATATTACCACCATCAGAAGATGGATTGCTACTTGTCAAAGATATTGTAGAACAGATTCATATTCATTCATATCATATTCATGATGGATCTCTAAGGCCCCATCAAACTCAGAGTTTCTATGATTCTCTGCTCCTGATAGTTGGATTTATTAAATGAACTCATACAGAGTATGAATTCCAATATCTCTATTATCAAGGAATATTGCCCAGGAAAAAAAATAGGGTATCTTCTCATAGCTTGAAGGACAACACTTCCTAGCTGGAGACTTTGCCAATAGAGACTTATCTTTAGGAAGTTGTTTATCTTTTCCTGAGTCTGAAGTTCCAAATTCTTGTGACTGTGGATAGTAAAATAAGGAAACAACATATACATCTAAACAAGACTCAAGTCTCTGCTTCAGATTTATGTCATTCAGAACATGACATTTTCCTTCTGTATACTCAAAAAACCCTTGCTCTTACCCATGCTTCCTTAAAATAAATAGATAGATAAACAAAGATAGATAAACACATAGATAAATTCATTCACCCCTCTCTGTATTAAGATTCCATATACCTGGGGGCAGCTAGGTGGTGCAGTGGATAGAGCACTGGCCCTGAAGTCAGGAGGACCTGAGCTCAAATCCAGCCTCAGACCAAACTCTTGACACTTACTAGCTGCATGACTCTGGGCCAGTCACTTAACCCCAATTGCCTAAAAGAAAAAGAAAAAGATTCCATATACCTAAATGTATCTCAAGCACCATCTCCAAAGGCTACGGGCTTGAAGTTAACATAATTCCAAAGTATTTGTGTTCATATAGCTCTAAAATACAGTTAACATGGTATTAGAGTACATATATAGTAGGGTACATGAACTGGTGCTTTGAAAAAGCTCCCTATGTTTTTGTTTTTGTTTTATTTTAAATGTGAGTCAATTTTCTCACTTTAAGAGTTGTGAAAAGTTTGAATAAAATCATAACTTTTAATCTATCATTAAGATGTCTGGTTCAAAAAATGACTTATGTAGTAAAATATATTAAGTATTTCTTTTCAAAATGTGTCACTCATTTACATATAGATCACAAGGGAGAAAATAAGTGTTTTCTACCTGTAAATATGCAGTAATTCTGAAACATATCTTAAGCAAATCCATGTAGTCTCTGAGATATTAATGGATAATTACTTCATGGTAAATTTGAATTCAAATTTCAGAGTCAACCATTTCACTTATTCACAACAGTAACATGGAATGACTTTTGTAAAAATATACTCAACTACCTTTTATATTTATTTACTGGTTAGGTTTGCGATAACCCTAATTAACTTAATGATAAACTTTCATTGAGTTCCCTTATCTAACTAACCTGATTCTCTCATCTGTCTCTGCTTCTAAAATATTATTTGGACAGGATGCTAGGCACAATCAAGTCCTTTCCATTCATTTCTCTGAAGGCCAAGGGGAGAATTTAAACATTTATTAGATAAGGAATATTTTCTACTAAATCCTACTAGTATCTTTTGTGTCTTATAAGTGCTATATTACTGTTCTAAGAAGTCTGAAGACTTTTTTTTCTTATTTTTAGAATGGAGGGAAGGATGAAAGGTAAAATCACATCTCTATAATGTTTATGGAATGACAGAAACATCTAATGTCTGAGGTACTCTGAAGCTGTGTAAAAATATTCTAGCAGATACAATCATATAGCTTCAATAAACCCCATCATTATAAAATGTTTTAAACTGTACATAAAATGTTATGTTACCAAAAATGAAAATGTTAGACATTTCAAGAGAACTAGATAATTTATTAAAGAAGATTTCATTTACTGAACTATTTGCAAGAAATACTGTGTTGTGAAGACAAAATGAGATAATAGATGTGAAAATATTGTGAAAACATGAAAAATTTCAAGAATACAAGATATTATTGTTGTTGTCATTATAATTTTACTCAAAACAGCCAAATTTTCTACAAAATGAAAATAACAAAGATGAATACAAGCTATTAATTAATTTTCATGTATCCCACTCTATCTAGCCATTTCCTTCCTCCATGATAAATAATAATACTTCGGTTGAAGCTGAAAAACATACCCAACTTGACTCAATTTGAAGAATTCTACTCACTAGCTAGGTAAAATAGTCAGATGAACCTATCCCTCTCTGGTATGGTGGCCCCCTTCAAAAACTAGATGAAAAATAGCATTGCATCATCTATGACAAAGCAAGTAATCCCTTCATCATCCTGGTCACCATTCTCTATGGTCTCCAGCTTGTCAAAATCACACCTATAGTCTACAACTAAACATATCCCTCTAGCTACAGTCTAATCAGGGAAACTACTAAGAGAATGATGACCTCCCTCATTCTGGATACTACATTTTTGTTAATGTTGCCTAAGAGTTTGATTGTTTTGTTTTGTTTCTTGACTGCCATGAGTACTACTGAACTTGAAATCTATTTAAAATCCTGGGGTTTATCACCTTACTGATTAGTGGTTAACTAGTGACTGGAGAGCTAGGAGAAGATACATATCAGGTAAGAAAGCATCTTTTCTATAAGAGATAACTAAAATTCAACATAAGTAACATTTAAAAGAGCAAAGGTTTCTCTAGCTGGGAATTGGAGAGAGCAGTGATGAAGCCACAGTGGTATGAACAATGTACTACAAATCATTGCAGTGCTCAGATAGGGGTAGCAGAAGACAACAACATAATGGGGAATCAGAGAAGACCTTAGTAGGTTAATCTCTCTACTGTGGACTTTGAGCAAAACCTTTGTATTAGAGGCTGTCAAATGACACTGAGGGATGAAGCATGCTTTGGAGGAGTATTTAGGTTCTAGTTCCTTTACTTCTCCCAGAAAATTTGGAAATCACCTTGAATGACAACACCCAGCTGATTGTCACCAACTTATCTTGCAAGCATATGGTTCATTAAGTTCAAAGAGCAAGTTTATTTAGAGGCTAAAGAAAGAAAAAAAAAAAAGAGTTCAGCTCTGAATAGAGTTCAAGGAATGTATGGACTTTGACCAGGTTCCCAGAAAGTGTTTTGTACCTCTTCAGCACAAGGCATCTATGATTGTTTGCTGAAGGTCCCAACAGGTTGTATCCATAATCACTTTAATGAAGTGTTCAAGAGCTCCCAGCCTACAGTGTAAGACAGGTTATCACTCTTTTGGCTGTTTTACCACTGTGTATATTCCACATCACTCTGCTTGTAGTTCTTCTTAGCTCTCAACAAATAATGATGCTGGCCTATTTTTTTTTGTTTTAATTAAAAAGCATCTGTTCTGTCAAATACTCCTATCAGTACCACATAAGGGTACTTTTTTGGGGGGGGGCATTCCAGAATTTCCAAGAAGATCTGGCATTACAGCTCAAATGCTATACTAGACCAGGATGCCTTGAGATATAGCTCCCAATGACCTTGGCCCTCACAGAAATGTTTTCACAGCGGTAGGATACCTTTCCCTCCATCTTTAAAAAAAGGTCTCTGTTTTTGACCATACTGGGTTAGGGTAAATTCATGGTCTACTATTCTCTTTCCCTTAGTTCCTAGAGATAACCTCTTTAGTAATTCACTGATGTTTAGAAGTTTGGTAAAAAACAAAACAAAACAAAACAAACAAACAAACCACTCAGTTGCTATCCTAACCCCAAACTGTGTCCAGGGATCCCTTGAGTTATTTTGAGTTTAAGTGGGTAGGATTATTTCAATTACTAGTGCTGTAACCTACTTGGAAAAAATGGCATTTAATGTAACATAGTCAACTCAACAGAATTGAAAAACTAATTTATTCCTATGACTTGTATGACTTTTTTTTTCCCACAGAACTTGTGAAAAAAACTTAGACTAGTTGCCTTTTAAGACAAAGTATATAATTCATCTTTATAAAAAGACCAGGATTTTGTGTGTGTGTGTGTGTGTATGAGTATACAAATATGATAGAGAGATAAGAGATAGATAGATATACATACATGTATGTGCATTTATATTTTAAGATATTACACATACATTCAAATTTCTATACAACTATCATCTATCCATCTATTTATCCACCTATCTATTAATACACACTCATACCCACACACTTTTTACAGCCTAGAATCAATGGCAAGGTGAAGCTATGTCAACAAATGATATTATTCAATTTTTTGACAGGGAGTTCATATAAGATCAATGGATTGCCTCGAAAAATGGGTGTTGGTAGGTAGAAGAATATGTGAGCAGTCCAAAGATGTATAAAAAGAATTCAAAATAGGGATGAGTAGGGGTAAGGACTTGAGTAAACAGAACTTAGAGCAGACACATACTTGGAATGACTCTAAGGGTGTAGAAATGAGGATTTCAAAGGGCAATTATAAAGTCATACTAAGAAAGTGGGTACTGGATAAGCAATATTTAACCAATAGTACTTTTTTAGGTCTAATGATAGATTTTTAAAATCTACCTGACACAGTTTTACTTCAGTAACAGCATGATCATTCATTTAATTAAAGGGCCTCTATGTAGTTTGAATTAAGGTACTCAAGGTTTAAGATGGTGGAGGCACAGATTTCATACAAATAATTCTCTAATAATACCTCAAAATATTAAAAAATGAATCCAACAACCAAAATATAAAAAGCTATCAGCATAACAAAAATGAATTCGTATAATCTCTACCTCCCCCAAAAAAGAAGAAAATATCCACACACTTCACCAGTTTTTTTTTTCCCAACTGCATCATCTCTATCCTTCAACCTATGCTTATTGTAGAAGACTACAAGCTAAAAGACAAGTATCCATATTGTAAGTGAGGGGCTGCTCTTTGAAGGCTTAATACTCTGCAGTTAAGGCTAGGGGCACTGTAGGAAGATAAAGAACTGTTCATAGCACCTCCTGGACATCTATTTGTATCCAGCCATCTGCCTCCAAATGCATATGTACTAGACCAAAGGGATAAAGTTTCAAAATGTATTATAGGATCATAGATTGATGTTTGAAGGAACTTAGGAACTATAAAGTCCAAATTCTTTATTTTATAGAGGAAGAAAAAAAATATAAAGATGTACGATTTTTCGCAGCATCCCACAGATAGTGACTGATGTAAGATTTGAAATCAGGTTTTCCCGATATAAATTAGTATACACTCTATTATTCTACTACACTTTATCCATTACAGAAATGAAAAGTAAAAAAAAAGTGAGAATCTGAAAATAATAACATATTGGTTGGTCTTTCCAAACTCATTGGCAGTGATTCAGTCAAAGCCCTCTAATATTCAATAAGGATAATTCAGAGGGGAAAGACAGATAGAACAGAACAAAAACTAAGGAAATGAGTGAGTTTCATAAAACTCCTAATACAATGAAGAAATATTCATTGGTATGAAACTCCAGAAGAAGAGAATAACCTATAGCACATTATATCTAGATAAGAGATCTGAGATTATTTGGAATGTCCGATGAGAGATGTGAACAAAGATATAAGGAAAAATGCTGGAGCACTTGCTGAAAATAAAATAAACTTAAAAGAATGAAAATCATAAACAAAAATTAGAAATCCTTTGAAGACCTTGAAAAAAGAAGGAGAGAAGCAATGAAGAGTCCTTGGGTGAAATAAGGAATATTAGAGCAAAGTCAAAAGATAGAGAAACTGGAGATAACTACCATCACTGATGATTGATCTTGAAAGTAGCCCATGAAAAGATCATTTTGGAATCATTAGAGTCACAGATAAAATATAATGAAATAAGAAATTTAGATATCATATTTCAAGAAATCATAAAAGAAATTTATATAAAAGATTTAGAATGAAAAGGCAAAGTGAAAATAAAGTCTACATTTGATTAACAAAAAGAAATCTCATATTTAACACATATAGAAATGGGATTGCCAAATTGCTTCCAGGTCAAAGAAAAATTATTACAAGCAGCTAAGAAAATATATTAGAAGACTCAATCAGAATCAAACAACACTACATATATAATATGAGGAAGGAGAGGAAAGACTGAAATATCTCACACTAAAAAAGAAAAGAAAAGAAGCCTTTATGCAATAATAAATTACCCAGCAAAACTGAGCACAATCTTACTAAAATAGATTTTTAATACATTCGGTCATTTATAAGCATTTTTGTTGAGAAAATCAGAATCAGATAGAATCTGTCAAAAACAAATCGACAAAGAAACCTATAAAGGTAATTAAGTTTCATTAACTTGGAGAAGGTAAATGTTGGCCAAATGATTAAATCCCAAAAGAGAAAGAAGAAATATATCCCTTTGAATTCCATCATCAATAATGATAATCTTTTGTTTTCAAAGCATTGTAGAGAAGAAATAAAGAGGAAGAAGGTAGAACATACTATCTCTCATAATTGAAGTGTCATAGTACAAACTTATTAAAAAGGAAATTTTCAGGTGTCAAGAATTTGGATTTTTATAAAGCTTTTTATTATTTGAATCAGACAAGGGAAGACTGAGGAGGAAAATGGCATGAGAAAAAAATTAACAAGGGAATAGCTTGGGTTTGGGAGAAAAGATGAGACTTAAGAGGAAAGGTAGAGTTGAGGAGAAAATAGGCACAACAAAACAAAACAGAATTATGAATGACTAATTATAAAAGGAAAATAAATGAAGTTCAGTTGGGACTGGTCTGAAAGAAGAGGAATGAGGGAGAAATAGCACTGGATTGTCCAAAACAATATAAATTACCAACAAGTTCTGATTTCATCTTTATTTCTCTCAATTTTATTTAGTTTTAAAGGGAAGGGTGGACAAAGAAAGGAAGTATTGTAACATCATTTGATGGAAAGATAAACATGGCTAAGTAATAAGCAGATAAAACAAATTATGCTTAAACATATTATAAATTATGAAATGCTATCAATATTAAATATGTCTACCAAATGATATAGCATCAAGTATTTAAAGGAAAAGCTAACCAAATCTAAACCCATGGTTGGCTTACTATGATCCATGGACTAAATCCAAACTGCCATCTGTTTTTGTATGGCTTGAAAGCTAAGAATGGTTTTTACATTTGTAAATAAAAATTTATTATATTTTAAGATGTAAGAAAATTTTCTTAGTTTCTGGGTCATACAAAAGTAGGTGGTGAACCAGATTTGGCCCCAGATTAGCCAACCCCTAATCTACAAAGCAAAATAAGATTTGTCATATAATTCAACATGCTTCTGTTAGATTAACACAACTGTAACATAAAGATAAGAAGCAAAGAAGGTAAGCATTTAAACACAATAATTGACATGTGATATTAATGGTAATTTGGCAAATATTAAATTGAAATTATAAGGAGCATATATATGCATACATATTTTTCACATTGTATCATATCTTTAAAAAAATTGATCATGTGCTAAAAAGTAATAAAATCACAAAGGCAGAAGTATTAAATATCTTTATGTACCAAAGTCTATTCAATAGGAAAATAAGAAGAAAGAATTGAGACTTAAAAGAAGAATAAGTAATATTATATTAAAGAGAAGTAATAAATCATAAAAATACCAAATAATTATATTAAATAAAATGTAACAAATGTGAATGTAAAGGGAATTTTATTGGAAACCGCTAAGGAAGTCCTTGGGGAGGGGGGAAACATATGTACATACTTACATACATGTATACATAAATACACATATGATATAACTAAACATACCCAAAACATCAGAAAATAAAAAATAACTCCCCCAAAACATAAAAAACATAAAAAGAAACTCCAAGTGAGAGATGAACAAAATTGAAAACAAAACCAAAAAAGCTATTGAGATTAAAAATAGAGATATATGTATAAGACCAATCAAATAAATATGCCATCTGCTTGGCTGATCAAATTGCTATTATAAAAAATAAGAGGGGAGAATTCACAACAAATGGAGTGAAAATAAAGGAAATTGTCAGAAAATATTACAGATAATTATATGTCAACAAAGTTGGGAACTTAAATGAGATATATGTGTGTAAGTATGTATGTAAGTATATGTATATATGTATGTATGCATGTATATGTATAATGTGTGCATTTGTCCAAAATAGCCCAACTAAGAGAATAAGAGATAGAGAATATAATCAACTTTACCTAGGAAGAAAACTTGTGGAAACTGTAAATTAATGTCTAAATAAAAATATTTCATTCCAAAATATACTTTCAAGTTAATTTAATTTGTATTAAACCTGCTTTACAGAAGATATTAATATAAATAGAGATAGAAGGGGCTTTAACCAATTTCTTTGGTGATATATGGGCCTGATTCCCAGATAAAATAGAGATAAAACAGAGAAACAAAACTATAAACTATAAGAATTAATGAATATTGATAATATATTCAATAAAGTAGCAATGTTTTTAAAAATCAAATGTGTACCAGGAATAAATAAATATAAATAAAACAAAAAATAATTAAAATCTCTATTGGTACCAAGAATTGAGGGAAGATTAAGTAGTAGTAAAATTATAAACATAATAGTTAATTTCAACAAAAATCACATATAATCATAGATTTGGAAATGGAAGGGACATTAGGATCCATCTAGGTCAGTTACCTCATTTTATGGATAAGGTAAAAAGACCAAGGAAAGTTAAATTAAGCCCAAAACTGTTTTGTGTCAAAAAGGATTTGAATCCTTTTGAAACTGAATCCAGAGGAAGTTTCCTTTCAACTATAGGGTTCAGCTGCTCATGTTTATCTCAATAGACCCAAAACATTAAAGAAACAAAAGTCCTTATTCACTTTGAAAACACCAAAAAAAGGGAATTAAAGGAATATTACTAAAACTCTATTGGTAGTGTTGTTTGTTAGAGAAGATACTAGAAGTTTTCCCAGTAACATAATGGTAAAGCTAGGATTTCTGTTGTCCAGAAATTCTAGATGCATCAATAAGAAAAATGAATTGTGCTCCTAAATATTGGCAAAGAAGACTCAAAAATCATATCTATTTTCAGAAGATATAATGAGTTAAACAAATTCCACAAAATTTTGTCTTTCTGCACATAATTAACAAAGGCCAGTAGGGAAGAATAAAAATATAAATTCAATTTAAATTACTACAATATCTGTACAACAACTGGAAGTTAACCTATGAATATGAAATTAAAAAAAACTTAAATAAATATAATTGCAAAACCCTGTATTGAAACAAAGGAAGACTATAGAAATTGGTGAAACATTCATTGCTTATGGACGGACATTGCCAATTATGATAAAAGTGGCATAATTACTAAAATTATTTTATAGATTTTATGCTATACTAAATAAGCCATGATGGTATTATTTTGTGGAATTAAAAAAAAATAAACTGCAAGAGTCACATGCATGGAAAAAAATGTTTAAGAATTTGTAGGGAAATAACGGGAGAGGGGAGAAATAGGAATCAAGAAGGCTTTGTATTATCAGATTAGAGATGATATTATAGAGTAGTAATCTCCAAAACTATTTGGAATTGGTCAAAAAACAATAACAAATGGGAGGAAACAAGTAAGCAAGATTCTGAAACATTAAAGCATGGTATAATTCAGTATTAGATATACTTAAGAATTCGGATCAGTAAGAGAAATACTCACTCTTCCTTAAGAGTTTTTTTTTGGAAAACTAGAATGCAGTTAAGCAGATATTAAAGATTAGTTAGCTGGAACAGTGGTTAGGGCATTGGACTTACAGTCAAGAAAACCTGAGTTTTATATCTAGTCTCAGACACTTGCTAGCTATGTGATCCTGGGCTGTACAGTAAAAATTTGTTTGTCTCTGTTTCTTTATCTGTAAAATGGAGACAATAATATCATCCACTTTGATTATGGTGAGGATAAAATGAGATCATATTTTTAAAGGGCTTTGAAAACTTGAAGGTGCTATGTTACTGCTACTACTACTATTACTACTACTATTACTAGTAGTACTACTACTATTATCCTTATTATTATGTTTAGTCCAATATCTTACACTATCTGCATACAAACATAAACTCCAAATGGATATGTGTCTTTGCATGGTGGTACTGGCTTCTTTTTGTGAGTATATTAACTTCCATGCATATGTTTTTGGTTTGTTTGTTTTTGCTTTTGTTTTTAGTACTGGGTGTGGAAAGCACAATTATAATGCAAAGTTAATATGGTCTACGGGCCTGACAAAAATAAAAGTGGTTTCTAGAAGTCCCCACATTTTTCATGATGGTATTTGGACTTACACAGAAGTCACAGGTTTTTATTTATTGGTTTCTACATGGAATTTCTGTAAGTAAGAACATAATGGAGTTTGATTGAAGAGGGTCACAAGGTACTTAGGTAGGGAATCATGGTTCCTAGAATGCAGTTATGTAGATATTAGAGGTTAGTTAGCTGGCACAGTGGTTAGGGTACTGGACATAGAGTCAAGAAAACCTGAGTTTTATATCTAGTCTCAGACACTTGCTACCTATGGATGGAGGTTGGAGCACTGGTAGAAGATGCCCTCAAAGAAGAAACCATGATTCTTATTTCAAGATAGAGGTGTAGTTGATCAATAAACTCAGCTCATCTCATTATAACTAACTAGTTGGCTAAACAGATGCTGGCAAATAGAACACGGTGTGAAAGGAAGATTATTTATATGGAAGGAATGCCGATGTTTTGCTTAGTGGTTGTAAATTTCGTCAGTTGCTTAGGGAGCCTTTCTTGTGATGTCCAAAGTAATAACATCAAGTTTTGTTTTTTTTTTTAATCCCAAAGCTAGTGTGTTGGGTGGGAAAAGGTGCCTAGTTAGAGGCCTTAGAGAAGTTAGTTAGCTATCTTAACTGAATCAACAGGACCACTTCACAGTTGATTGGACATGCGTATCTTACCTTAAACTATACCTTCTTAATCTGTGTTGGGAAGTAATGGCATGTACTTTGAATCAGAGCAAATTTGGGGAGTTGGTGTAGACTGCTCTTTGCTTTAGGCAAGTTCTTGGAGGATGGTTCAAGGAGGAGTAGAACTGACTCATTTTTCATTAGAAGGATAAAGATCCCTCAAGTTTAGTCCCTTTGAGCAATCATCAGAGGTTTTTGCCCAGGTCCAAACTGTATTTATATACCATTTTCAATGACTTTTATAACAAAATCAAACATTAACAAAAATAATAATGTGGCTTATGATTTTAGTAGGTAAAATTCCTGTCAAAAATGCACATTTTATTACAACTCCAATTTTTCATTACTTATGAGGGTTTTGCAAGGGTTCAGCTGGGAAACAAAAATGGCAGAAAGAATACGTGATCCAGCAATAAGAAAAGAGGTAGATCTCAGAAAAACACAAGTCTTGGATTGTTTCTGTTAGACTTCAATGAATTCAGTCAATCAGTCAACAAATATTATACTGTGTCAATTACATGCTAAATGTTAGAGAGATATAAAAGAAGCATAAGGGATCATGTCTCAATCAGAATAAAGATTTATATACTAACAGCAACATTGTGAATACAACAACTTTGAAAGACTTAACAATTCTGATCAATGCAAGGATCAACTATGATTCCAGAGGATTGATGATGAAAAATGTTATCCTGGTGTCAGGAAAACCTGAGCTCATATCAACTTCAGACACTTACTAGTTTACCTTAGGATCCCAGGCAAATCATTTAACCTCAGGTGGCCTCAGTTTCCTCATCTTTTTAATGGGGATAATAATTGCTCTTACCTCCCAGGGTTATTTATAAGATGATATTTATAAAGTGCTTAGCACAGTGCCTGGCACACAGTAAGGTACTACATATATGTATTGTTTTACTCTTTCCATATCCACTACCAGAAAGAGAAGTGATGGACTCAAGATGAAAAATGAAACATACATTTTTGGACATGGACAATGTTGGGTTTTGTTTTCCTTCATGGTCTATCACACATTTGTGTAAAAAGTTCTGTTTTTCTTTTGTAATGCTTGGAAGAGAAAGGAAATGCTTGTTAATTGAAAAAAAAAATACCCTGCCTAAACAACCCAATAATTCAAAACAGAGCCAACATTAATATGCATGTGACAACTAGAGAACAATAAAATTATAGTCCAATTGAATATGAGAATTATCTGACTGGTTCAATTAGAGTTTATATGTTTTTCCCTAAAGAAGTACTAGTGTTACCAGGTGAGTTTATGGATAATGTTCAACACATACAAATAGGTCTGAGGGGCACAACACTTCCTAGAGCGATTCTCCAATCAGTCTGTATGTTGCCTTGGGAAGATGATAAGGGAGAAAGCAGCAAACACATATGTAGGGAGGGAGAAAGAGGGGTAGAAAAAAAGAGAAAAGAGAAAAAATGATGGATGAAAGGGAAAAAAGACAAAAATAGATGGGGAAGGAGAAAAAAGAAGATAGGAAGAGATGGTGAGGAAAGGGGATGATAGATTTAATGCTGAATGGATTCCAAAATGTCACAGAGTTTAACTCTCTCCTTTTAAAGAGAAAGAAACTGAGGCACAAAGAATTAAGGACTTTGATAAAAGACACTTGAATAATTACATAGCAGAACTAGGATTTTAATCCCATAGGTGGGAAGGAAGGAGAATGATCTGATCTTTTTGTAGAGGAGTTCATCTTTCATCAACCCCCCAATACAATCATAAGGTGTTAAACTAAGTCTAAAGATGTACATCTACAAACTTATCCCTTTATGATTTATGAATGCTTTTCTCTTATGGAAATACAAGGAGCAATCTTATTGGATGGGCAAAAATTAGACATATATTTGTATAGCTTTAAGAAGGTAAGTCCTAGTGGAATAGTTCAATTCCAAAGAAATACAGGTGCAGGATAATTTCTGTAGATCTTTTCATGGGGCTAGGAAAGGAGGACATTCGTCTCTCTTTTCCCCATGGGACATGGCTTCTAGCCAGAAAATGGGAAACGCCCATCCAGTTAAAAAACTAATCAGTTTTGAGAGAGTTTAAGACACAGTTCAGGATACAGAGACACACACACTCTAGACAGACACCAATATAGAAAATCAATCTCTTAAGGGAACAGGTAGCTACAAAGAACAGGAGCCCTGTCAAAACAAGTGAGCTGGCTCTAGAGCGTTCACATACTGGGGCTTCAGCTTCACAGAGATACTGCATGCAAACAAACTATCAGGACTCTATGAAGAAAGGTCTTCTAGGCCCTGATGGACCAGTCATGAGTTGTCTTTACCACAAATGTATCCAAATATGAGTCTTACTACCACCGTACTCTAAGTCTGAGTCAACTCTTTTCATGTAGGCTGTATTTGTGAAAGAATGTGCCCTAGATTCATGGGAGTGAAGAGATAGCTGAGAACCAATTGTATCTACTGGTTGATTATTAATGGTAAGCTCCTGGATTGGGACTAGTGAACAGCAGTGGTAGAAGACCACACTCAAAGCGTTACCACTAGAACTTTACATAGCATCCACCTTCTAGGAGACCCAATCTGTGAGTGCAAATTCAAGTTGAGGAATTCCCTGGATGGATGCATTTTTTCAGCCTTTATATTTCTGTAAATTTTTCTATATTAAGAAATATTTGTTTCAATTCAGGGAAATTTTTTAAACTTTCATTCCCAGTAAGTGTTTAACAGATGTTTCCCTGAGTCAAGGAGTCTGCTTATGTTTCACAGACTGAACTTTGTATATAAAATGACTTACCCTTTTCAAATAGGAGCACAATAGAGATATTTCTTACTATTGCGAATATTTCAGTGTAAAAGCTGGCAAATGCCACAGCCTGGATGTTTGAATGAAACATTCTTTAGTTTCTTCAGGATGTTTTTCTGAACTGTAGCTTTTACCTTTGGGCATCTGACCCACTGACTAAACTCATCGCAAAAACCCTCTAAATGTGGGAATGCTCCTAAACCTTTCTTAGGAATGAAGCTCACATTCTAAGGAGACAGTTCAGTGGATTCCAACTAACTTTGTTTTCTGTCTTTTCTGAGTCATTATTTGACTTTCAAAACATTTTGGTCATCTACTGACTCCAAGTCTCTCTGCAGAAGAAGCACTGAAGGATTGAGTGCCTCTCTCTCTTTAAAATTCCCCTTCAGGGCAGGGCACATACAGTGACCTCGGCTTTTGACAAACCTTAGCTGAACAAAATGTAACAAGCCCTGTATGTTTTGAGCAGCATTTTCTATTCTGACAGAGACAGCTCAGGAGTATTTGATGTCTGCTTGCTGGTCATAGATAATGGTGCATCTTGGGACCATTGTCATTCCTGTCAATAAAAAGGCCTGAGGGGACATGCAACAAAGCTACCTTTTGATTCACCGTTTTTCCTTCCTTCCCAAGACATTTGTAAGCCTGTGGTCAGCCAGGTCATTTTATTTCATCCTGATGTGCCTTGATAATAGCATCATGTCTAACAAAAAATTTTGACAGACCATCGATGTGTGTTTCTTTGGCTTCTATGTTGTTTTTCAGGCCTTCTCAATGTCAAACCCTCTTTGAAAACCACTGATTATCTTGCTTAGGACTGTATTTGACAAGGTTCCTCCTCTTTGATGCAATTATGCTCCTGGGGTTGATATTGGAATTTGAGTTAATTTTTCAGCATTGCAGGGAGCTATCTCTTAATTCACAGTTCAAGGTCGAGTTGTCAACATGAGTTTTGGAGTGCCTAGACCTAAAGGAAACTGATAAGGAATAAAAACAAATAATACTTGTCTCACTAAAAGTGCTTTTTTCCCCCTCTTTTCTCCATTGCCTATGTTTTACTCTAATTAAGAATAAAATCAGGTAGAGTTATTTATGACAGAAAGAAATGACATCAAATCTCAGCTATGAAGTTGGAAGGGACTTCAGTTCTAATTGTCCACCTCGGTACCTAATTTTAAAGATGAACTAAATGAGGTTCAAAGAGGGGAAAGTGTCTTCATGGAGGTCACAGAGATATTCAGAAGCAGAGACAGGATCTGAAACCTGTCTACAAATGCAGGACTAGATGTGCAGGTTAGTTATTATCAGAAAAGACTACACAATGATAAAGTCTTTTATATTTATTAGAAGTTATTTTGGGTCACTATTTTATTAATAAATAACATATGTATAAACATGCATATATGTAAATATATTTACATATATAAAACACACACATATATTTATATTTATTTATTTATGTGTGTATATATTACCAAAGGGGGAGATTATGAATAGCATCACATAGAAGGTAGCACCTTAGCTATAATTTGCAAAAATTTAGGGATTCTGGAAAGTAAGTGAAAAGGGAGAGTTGTCCAGGCTTGAAGAAGTCACATGCTTTATTGCCAAAACTTTATGTGTGATATATACATATATGCAGTATTTGAGTATATCTAATTTGCATGTATCATGTATATAATATATAAACATATATCATAATGTGCATATGCACATGTCTATACATGAATATATGTGTTTTATAAATTTATATATAATACGTATACATACATTGCTCACAAAATAATGCTATTTCAGCAATAAAACGTGGGTTATCTGAGTCTGGAATGTTCTTCCTCCTCACTCACCTTTCAGAATCCCTAGCTTCCTTCAAATCTCAGCTAAGGTACCACCCCTACATGGAGCCATTCATAATTCCCCCAGATAACAGTGTTTACTCACATTCAAAATTTCATTTTATAACTTGCTTGCAATTTACATTTATGCATATATGCTTTGGTTTGCATACATAATATTCCTAATAGAATGTGAGTTCCTTGAAATTAGAAACAGTCTTCTTGTTCTCATTGTTTATTTTTTCTCTCAAAGATATAGCATGGTATTTGTACATAGTAGGTTTTTCATTTTAAAAAAATGTTTATTGGATTAAATTGAGTCCATATATCTTAACACGTTATCACTGAAATTAATTACTTTTACTATCATCAAGTTGCAGTGGCCTAGCAATAGTATAAAGCTCAACACAAAACAAATTAGATGCATATAATACCTGTTTCTGATAGCATACATTCTCATTTTACTTCGCTTGACATGAAATATGCTATTTCTCCCCTTTTCACAAATTGACAGGATATTTTTATTTAATGGAAAGGATAACTTTTCAATATATTCTATTCTTAACTCAGTATAGGTATAGCTAGTATTTTGTAATGATTCATTCGTATGTTTTCATTTTCATGGTAATTCCTTTTTGACAAAAGGATAGTTTCTTTTTCTGTGAAACTCAGGGGGAAAAATTTTAAGCAACTCAATAGGTTTGAGTTGAAGATTTTTTGCATGAACCAAAATCATTCATTTTCTACCAAAAAAAAATGAAAGGAAACTCTTAAATTTATACCTTTGAAAAAGCAAACACATATGTTTAGGTTTCCGAGGAAAGCTCTATATTCTTCATTGATAAAGAAATACAGAATATACATAGCTGCATTTGGCACTTTGCAATTGGTAACTTAGTGGACATTGAGTGTGCATTTCCTTTTCTTGTATGACAGGTAGAATCTGATTTTTCCAGAGTTCATTCCTTGATTTTTATACAGTTCTCTGCCATCCTCTTTTCTCTTTTCCATTATTGTCTTCTATTCTGTTCTTCTGCCTCTTTCTACCTCTACTTTTCCTCCTAAAAGTTGAGGCTCTCCTCTCTACTGATTTATTTTTCTTCAATGAGATGAAATCAGATAAATTAAGAAATTATTTGTTCTCTCTCTCTCTCTTTCTCTCTCTGTCTTTCTGTGTGTGTCTCATAACATATCTCCTTAATGAGCATTTTTGACAGTGACCTTCTGGGAGTTTGTTTTCCATTCAATTCAGTTCAACAAACGCATATATGTATGTATATGTGTAAATATATATACATATATATATATGTACGTATGTATATATATGTGTGTGTGTACATATATGTTCACACACCTACATATGTGTGTTTGACATTGTTAAAGGAATAAAAACTCTGAGTCTTTAAGTAGATTGTGTTGTACTAGAGGGGAGGGGAGATGAGATAAATAATGCATATTATGTAGACAAATGAATAAATACTAGATAATGTGAGGTAGGAAAGAACACTAACAACCCAGGAAGGAAAATTGTGATGAGAATTGTGAAGAAAACATTGAGTTTAATTTTTTAAAAATAGTTGATAAGTTTAGAGAAGTTTAAATCCTTTAGTGGGACCAGAAGCCAGATTGTAAAAGGTTGAGTGTGGGTAAGGCCTGAGTGAATTGAAGTAAATTAAATAATTGGTCAAGAAAAAAACAAACACTTTTTTTCTTTCAAAGAGCTGGCTTTAAAATGGAGAAGAGACATATTAAAACACACTGAAGCACTGAAATTATACCAGGGTCAAATCAAGGGTTGTTGTTGTTGTTGTGTTTTGTTTTTAAGATGGGGAGATATGTGTGTTTGTACTCATAACAGAAGAAGAGAGACTGAAGATAAAAGGGAGAGGAAAAGGTTCAGACCTTCAAAATAGACAAAAAGTAATAAAATCAAGAGTATAAATAGAGAGACAATGTATTTTTAGGAGAAAGGCTACTACCTCCTTGGATAATGGCACAACCAAAAGAATAGGATATAATATGCAGAAATTCTGAGGCATCATAAGGGATAAGAGGGAACTCACCATAGAACACCTTGGTTTTTTTAGATTGGTAGAAGCTAAGGACATCTTGCTGAGAAGGAGGAGGTATAGAGATTGAGTTGAAAAATAAAGGTACTTAATAGCAGTTGCAGAAATTATGTAACAGTTAAACTTGACAATCATAATTAAATAGTTGTTACAAGAAATTTCTAACACTAAATCAAACAGATTCTTAGGGAAGAAGCCATGTTCCACTCAATCGGACAAAAAGATAAGGAAGGCAGATACTTAATACCTGTGAATGTTACTCAGCTTGGTGGCTAGTCTATGTCCCAAAAAGGTTGATCCTTGGAAATAAGCACTCTTCTTCTAGAGAAGAAAAGCCTACCTCAGCCAAGGATCAGAGGATAGAAAGAGCATGGGGAGAAAAACAGCTAAGGATTTTCCTAGTTTGACACTTGATATGTGAAGGGGCTATTGTCGCTTAAGTTTCTTGACTCAAAACTAAAGAAACAGCAGGATCCTCTCTTTCTCTTATAAGGAAAGGGTAGCACCTCTACTAAGGTCTTTGTTTAAAGCCAGAAGCCAATTTCCAGCAGGATCAAACTCAATAACCAGAAGAATAGTGTAGTACCATCCATCAGTGATCAAAAAAGACTATTAAAAAGGACTACATACTAAATTGAACTGAAGGAAACAGGCTCCGTGGGAAGAGCAAATGATTGACGTGGTAGGTAGGCAGGATACCACTATGAAAGAATATAAGGAATATTCAACCAGCGTGCCAAATTACACAATGAGGACAATTGCATATTTTGATTTTTCATAGGGTCAAATTTCCCTCTGACAAATCTTCTGGTAATTTGAAGAAAAAAAAATAGGAAAAAAAAAGAAATTTGCCAGCAAACTTTAATACATATTTAAAAGCAATAGCAAGTTGTACATAATAGATTTGCAGTTTCATGTGCAATCATTTTTTATTATACCATGTTACAGAAATGCTTGTTTTATTCTATAAATTAAAAATTAAATAAATGTGAACAAAAGTTCCAATGTCAACACCCCTAATGATCTTATTATTATGTCTGCTTATTATTACATCTCATTATAGTGTCCTCTCTGGGGAAGAATAAGCACTCATGCTAACCCTTGAAAGGAGGTAGGGGTTCTAAGAGGCAGAGGTAAAGAGGGAGAGAATTCCAGGAATAGAGAACAGTCTGTGCAGTTGCAGAAGATAAAAAATGAAAACTGAACATACAGGTAGAAAGAGATCAGTGACAATCTAGTGTCATGAAAGTCTAGTAAAGAGAGAATATCCAGAAGGAAGAGGTGGTCTATAGTGTTAAACACTGCAGAAAGGTCAAAAAAGATGAGGACTGAGAAAAGGCCATTAGATTTAGCAACAAAGTGATCATTAGTGATTACTGCTTGATTTCTCTCTGGGCTTTTCTCCTGATTTCTGAATTTGTATTAGAGAGAGTAGCTTCAGTGAAGTCAAAAGGATGGGTACCACATTATAAGTGATTGAGAAATGAGTGGGAGTTGAGAAATTAGAGTCATGAATGTAGATTACTTTTTCAAAAAATTTGGCCGTGAGAGGGAGGAGAGATATAGAAAAATAGCTTAAAATGATAGAGTCAAGTAAAGGCTTTTTTTTTTTTAAAGAATGGAGGAGAACTGGGAATGCTTGTAGAAAACACAGAAGGAGTCAGTAGAGAGAGGGAATTTAAAAATTAATGAGAGAAAGAAGTAATCTAAAGGGCTAGTGCCTGAAGGAGAAAGAAGGGGATGGGATAAAGGGTCTACACATAGAAGAGCAAAGAGTAGGGCCAAGTCACTTAACCTCTCGGTTTCTTCATCTAAAAGATGACTATGATCATATGCCTATTTACTATGCAAAGTGCCTAGCACAACAACTAATGCAGACAGATTATTTTAGAAGTGATAATGAAGAAGATGAAATGGCATTAACTTTACTGAAGACAGGTTTATTCATTTTTTTCCCATGCTGATTCCCCTATGAAGAAAACACACATCATGCATTAGGGAAAATCTCATACCCCAACTGTTTCATTTTATGTATTTTTTTAAAAAGGACAAAAATAATAATACTAGATAGTGGATAGTGGTTCCCATGCAACTGGGATTCAACATTAAATGAAATTAACTTCTTAATCATATCAGTGGGAATCAGAGGAAAAAACAATATTTGGCAAGGAGGATACTGCTAGCAAATAGTCCTCAAGGGGATGAAACAAATGGCTGCTTTAAATCAAAATCTCCTGAACATCACTCAAAAGCAAAACCTTTAAAACAGTAGCTTAAAGTAACTGAACTGTTGCATGATTTTCACCCTCCTATTCCAAACTCTGGTAATTGTGGTGTTATTTTCCTGTTTATCCCTAATATGAAACTCATATTTTGCTCCCTTCCAAGATGTCAACCAGGTTTGTGTTTGCCTGTTTAGGTTTATTCTCCTCACTTATAAGTCTCCATAAGGTTTGCCTCCTTAATGTAAGTTTCCAATTAGTTGGTAAGTGACTGGAGGGCAAGGCAGTTGCTTGATTCTTCACACATGGCACCATTAACCACAAAGGGTTGGCTGAAAAACGTAGCAGTGTGGCATGTATTTCCAACAATGCAACAGCTTTAAGGGACTATCATCTTTGAAAGTAATATATACTCTAGAGTTTACTTTGAACTGACAGTGTTTATCCTCTGTATTTGCAGAAATAAACAGGAAAACCTTTAAACACTAACAATTGCGTTTGATTCTTGATATTTCTTGGCAACTAATCACAACAACTCCTTTGTGAGGTTCTATATATGACATGGAAATATTTGACATAAAGGTAAAATATAGATCTCTGAGCCTGTTATGTATTTAATGATTCCAGACTCTGTAGTTCGACAATAGGCAAACTGTAAAAATGTCAATGCGAGGGAAGGGAGATGGGTAATCACATGAGCACACCAAAATGGAGGACAGCTTTTATTGTGCTAATGCTCATGCTGAGAATGTCACAATCACATTCCTGTGGTTGCTGTTCAAAAATTTAATTATTGGGGGGGTTAGAAAAACATCATTATCATACTGAAAGCACCTCAAATATACTTACTAATGTTCCCAAATTTTCTACTGCTACTCTTGTCTGGTTGCTACAACACAGAAGCAGCTGGTCAAAGAACAGTTAGGATAAAGAAAATAGCACATGCAATAAGAATAATGGTACCTGGCTCCCACCCCCCTTTTTTGTGGAAAGGAGCTGCTTTGTTAACTGTAAAGTACTCTATGATGGGAGGTGCTACTTCTTAGTTACTTCATTAAGTCCTTGAGATCTCTGTGTGAGGGAGCGGGGGCGGGGGGAGGGGGGGACACAGGACACAGAGGTGCCAATGATGAAATCTTTACTGGGGAGGTAGTGAAGTCCTTCAGTGATCATTGTGGTGAGGCTAGTCTGTGGTTACCAAGGAGTTTCCAGCCATATACCTCTCCTCACATGGAAATGCCCATGAGCTATGATTGGTTGGGGTCAAACCTGGACATTACTCAAAGGAAATCTGACCATACAGAAGGGTAATTGCAGATGTTATGCCATGACTTGAAGGAGTAAAATAAACCATAAAGTGTTAGGAAATGGATGTCATAGAATAAAAGCATTTAAAATGACTGTTGTAATTATTCTTGTAGGGAAAAAAATAAAGTAAGCATTTTTTTTTAATTTCCCCCTGCTGTTCATCTCCAGTTGCTTTTTGAACACTGTCATCCACAGGACTAAGTTACACAGGAAGACCACTTTTCCCATAATACACAACTGTGAGAAGGTCAATCAGACAGCCTCATCAAATGAACTTTATGGTTCAGTAGATTTAGCTCTTGGAGCAAGAAGAACAATACCAGAATTGGCATATACATCTGAAACTACTTTGTGGTGTTAAAATTCCTTCTCTGGGTTGCAGGCTTTCTTCTGACATCAGGAGACATTTAAAAGTGGAGAAATGAAAATGGAAACACAGGGCTTGGACAATCTCCCCTCTTTATTCTGCCACTTTAACAACGTAGGGGACAAACATCAGTCATTCTCTCATACTTAATTCAAGGACAAGAAAGAAGGGCTGGTTTAGGGGCCAGAAGTAACAGAAACTACAGGGATCTTATAATGTAGAATGTTTAGTCAGTCGATATTTGGATTTGCATTTTTGGATACCATTCCCTCCCCTCACTACCAACAATGAATGTTTATTTTCCTCTTTCCTAGAGGTTGCTGCCACTGTTTGTTTAATGGTGTTTATGTGCTCTCATAATAAGTGTGTTATCACTTTGTATAATTATTATGTGTGATTAATCCTGCCTGCTCCGGAAAACTGTTAGGTTTTCTTATTTAACCAGAGGGTATGTCTTTAAGTCTTTGTGTTATTCACATCTAATGCAAGTTGACAAGAACTCTTGCAAAGAGGGAAAAAGGATGAAAAGTCTGGATTTAAGGGCTTTTTAAGTGGCTGGGTATTGTTAAAATGATTCCTGTTGTCTTACCCTCTCATGGTTATCCCTGTGGTAATGGGGAAGTGTTACAGAGAAAACTCCCACGTGACACTGAGATGGTCTGCAGGTCAGGGTAACAGCCATATCATATTTGAAAGTCAGCTGAGTTCTTGGTCCTGGTATTATTTTGGAAAATACAATGAGAAAGAGACCATTATCAAATGCATTTATTAAACACTTTTCTGGAAGAATGACAATCAATTATTTTGTTCCTTTGTGATAGCAGAGCATTTGTATTGTCCTTGTCTAAGACAGTCAGTCATGGCAAGGGTACAGAGGGCAAGAGAGCATTCATGTGTTTATTTTGCTGTTTCTTCTGCCTTTGTTTTTAGAAGACTCACGGTAGAGGAACTAGCCAGAAGAAATAAGCATTATTTAACAAAAATAGGACTAAGAAGCAATTATGAGAATAGTGAGTATAAAGGTTCAGTCATTCATTAGGTTAGAATCTATTATTGACATCAATAATAATAACCAACATTTACATAGTACATGAGGGGTTAGTGAATAGAATTGGGGGGGCAGTTAGAATCATGAAGTCCTAGGTTCAAATCCTGCTTCTGATGCTTACTAGACACATGACACTGTGTGATTCAACCAACTCCAATATGCCTTAGGCCAAGCTTGAGGATTCACCTGGTTGGTAACACTCTCATTTGAACTTAATAGCCTTCATTTTTTGAATGATCTATATATGAATTCAGGCAACTTAAATACCTGTATGATAAAATAATACAATAGACACTTCCCAGTTGGTCTTTGATTTTCCTTATTTCTACCCCAGTTTCTTCATTTTTTTTTCTTCTGTGTACTTCATTAATTTTAGACTCATTGGGAGATAGCTCTAGAGCTGAGAGGAAATTTATGCAACTTAGTCTCTTAGTCTGGTCCAACTCATTTTAAAGAGGAGAAAATGAGGTCCTGAAGGGTTAAATTCCTTGCTCAAGGTCATACATATATCAAGTTTCTGAAGTTGGATTCAAACATTTGTATTACATAGTAAAATCTGGATTCAAACCCAGGTCCTCTGACTTGAAAATAATTTCACTTTCTATGTTGACAGGTTACTATTCACTTTTATATATGGAAATAACAAGAAATTTGATAACATTTCTGTAGTATTTAAAGTTTTCAAAACATTTTGCATAAATTATGAGAATATTTATGTTTCTCCTTTAGACTCTTGCCTTTACTACTTTTCTGAAAGAATTCTTCAGAAAGTAGAAATTTTTAATGTCTCCTAATAATAGTTGACGTTGTACAATGGAAGTTCAGATTTCTTTCCCTTGACCATTCCTTTTAATATGTTTTATTTAGTCCTGTTCCAGCTGAAATTTGTTCAGGTGCCATTTACTTGTTCCAAAAGTTCCCAAATGTTGGTTAATTAGTTTTATCAGAATTCAGTCAATAAATCCATCAATTCAGCAAATATTTATTAAGTACTTACCACATGCCAAGCACTGTGCTAGGCCCAGGAGATGCAAAAACAAAAAGGAAACAGTCTACCCTCAAGGATATAGAAGAGACAACAAGTATACAAATATGTATATATAAAAGAAATACTAAGTAATTGTATTCCTAATAGGCAGAGTATTAAGAAAAATCCTCAAGCAAGATGCAAATTTTGAACTGAGTTTTGAAGGAAACTAAAGATTTCTAAGAGTTAGAGGTAAGGGCAGAAAACACACACATATATTCACACATACACACATATACATCTAACATACATACACTTATATACACATGCATATATTTAGATATTTATAATCATACTCATATACATTCACATGCATCTATATAAGACTGTACTATACTTGTTTGTCCTCTGTTTTTTTGTGAGTACCAAAAAGAAACAATTCAAATTTTGGGAAGCCAAAATGAGGATTACACAGGACTTAGTAGCTGCAGCATTAAAGAATCAGAGGTCATGGAACATGATACTCTGGAAGGCCAAGGAACTAAGACTACAACCAAGAATCACCTATCCAGTAAAATTAAGCACAATACTCCAATGGGGTAAAATGGTCATTCAATGAAAGGGAAGGATTTCAAGCTTTCATAAGGAGAAGATCAGAATTGAACAGCAAGAAAAAAAATCTCGCAGGAGCTAGGTGGTGCAGTGGATAGAGCACCGGCCCTGGATTCAGGAGGACCTGAGTTCAAATCTGGCCTCAGACACATAACACTTACTAGCTGTGTGACCCTGGGCAAGTCACTTAAGCCCATTGCCTAGCCAAAAAAAAGAAAGAAAGAAAAAGAGAGAGAGAGAGAGAGAGAGAGAGAGAGAGTGAAAGAGAGAAAGAGAGAAAGAAAGAAAGAAAGAGAGAAAGAAAGAAAGAAAGAAAGAAAGAAAGAAAGAAAGAAAGAAAGA
>NW_020954594.1:11838437-11902874 GCF_900497805.2 Vombatus ursinus
AAAGAAAGAAAGAAAGAAAGAAAGAAAGAAAGAAAGAAAGAAAGAAATGTCCACTATCAAGGTCCAAGAGAAGCCTAAAAAGGGGGAAAGGGAAAAGAAAACAAGGGATCCAATGGAACTGAACTGCTTACATCCCTACATGGGAAGATGACACTTGTAACTCTTAAAAAATGTGGAAGGAATATACGTAGACAGAGGGTATGGGTATAAGGTGAATTTGAGGGAATGACACAAAAATTGAGGGAATGACATCAAAATATTTAAGGATACAAAAGGAAGGGAGAGGTAGAATGGGGTAAATTATTTCACATGAAGAGATGAAAAAATCTATTACAACAGAGTAGAAGATGAGAAGGTGGGTGATAGGCATCACTTGAACCTTGCTCACATCAGTATAGACTCAAAGAGGGAATAACATACATAATCAGTTGAATATAGAAATCTATCTTACCCAACAGGAAAGTAGGAGGGGAGGAGATTATGTAAAATCAGGGGTGGGGGGAACTGACAGAAGAGAGAGTGGACCAGGGGAGGTGGTAAACAGAAGCAAAACCCTGTCGAGGAGGAAAAGGGTGAAAGAAGAGAGAGGACAAACAGGAGGAAAAAAAGGATGGAAAGGAATACACAGATAGTAATCATAACTGTGAATGTGAATGGGATGAAATTTCCCATTAAAAAAGAAATGGATATCAGAGTGTATCAAAAACCAGAATCTTATAATATGTTGTTTACAAGAAACACTCTTGAAGCAGAGAGACAGACAGAGTAAAGCTAAGGGACTGTAGCAGAATCTATTATGCTTCAGCTGAAGCAAAAAACAAAACCAAAAACAAAACAAAAAAAAAAAATGGGTAGCAATCTCGATTTCAGAAAAAGCAAAAGCATAAATAGACCTAATTAAGAGACAAGGAAGGAAACTACATCGTGCCATAAGTGCCAAAACAATGAAGTAATATTGTTTTTTCAAAATAATATTGATTTTCAAAGAGGACCAGTTACATCAGGAGGGCAATATCTTGACTTGCAAAGTGAGGTAGTGCTTTGCAAAGTCATCATCTTATCTCTTGCAGGGTCATCTGAGTCCAGTGACAAGACATAGGTCAGGACAAGTGGAGACGGCCTCAGATGCAGTGGGAGACTGTGGCCTTTTTATGCTAAGGTCTTTCCTAGGTCTCAGTTTGTCTGAAGCAACACCCAGTCAGTGATTTAAGGATAAGTAAGAAATAAGGCAAAGAATGGCCTAGTTTGCCTATTAAAAAAAAAAAAATCAAACTGGGAAGCGAAGACCCTCAGGGTTTCTGGACAGAACAGAAACAATTGTTATTTACACTCACTCTGAGCCATCAAAACCCATACAATAACCAAGTGAGGATTGGGGTTGGGACCTATTATTGGCCACTAAACATATATGAAGCAAATGGCATAGTATTCAAATTTCTAAAGAAGAAGTTACATGAGTTATAGGAGGAAATAGACAGTAAAGTTATACCTTTGGACCTGAGACTTGCCCCCTCCAAACTAGAAAAATCAAAGCCCAAATTAAAAAAGAAAGAAGTTTAAGGTGGTGAGCAGAATTTTAGAAAAGTTAGATATGACAGACCTTTGGAGAAAATTGAATGAGGATAGAAAGGAATATACCTTTTTCTCAGTGGTACATGACACCTACACAAAAATTGACCATGTATTAGGGCATAAAAACTTTACATTCAAATACACAAAGGCAGAAATATTAAATGCATCCCTTTTCAGATCATGCTATAATAAAAATTACACTTAGTAAAGGGCTATGGAAAGATAGATTAAAATTAATCAGAAACTGAATAATCTCTTCCTAAAGAATGAGTGGCCAAACAATAAATAATAGAAAAAATCAATAATTTCATCAAAGAGAATGACAGCAATGAGAAAACACACCAAAATTTATGGAATTCAGCCAAAGCAGTACTTAAGGCAAAATTTTTATTGGTAAATGCTTACATCAATGAAATAGAGAAAGAGCAGATAAATGAATTGGACATACAACTTAAAAAAAAAGGAGAAAAAGAACACATTAAAAATTCCCAATTAAACACAAAAGTGGAAATCCTGAAAACCAATGGAAATATTATTAAATTGAAAGTAAGAAAACTATTGAACTAATGAATTAAACTAAAAGCTGGTTTTGTGAGGAAAAAAATAGATAAACTTTTGGTTAATTTGATTTTTTTTTAAAAAAAGAAGAAAACCAAATTACCAGTATCAAAACTTAAAAGGGCAAATTCACCACCAATAAAAAGGAAATTGAAGAAATAATTTTGAGCTATTTTGCTTAAGTGTATGCCAATAAATCTGACAATCTATGTGAAATGGATGAATATTTACAAAAACATAAATCTAGATTAACAGAAGAGGAAATAGAATACATAAATAACCCAATTTTAGAAAATGAAATTGAAGAAGCTATCAAAGAACTCCCTTAGAAAAATCTCCAGGACCAGATGAATTTACAAGTGAATTCTACTAAAAATTTAAAGAAAAAATAATTCCTATACTATATAAAGTATTTGGGAAATTAGACAAAGGAGTCCTACCAAATTCCTTTTATGACATAAACATAGTGCTGATACCTAAACCAGGAAGAGTCAAATCAGAGAAAGAAAACTATAGAACAATTTCCCTAATGAATATGGATACAAAAATTTTAAATAAAAACCTAGCAAGGAAATTACAGCAACATATCACCAGGATTATATACTATGACCAGATGAGACATGTGCAAGGAAAACAAGGGTGGTTCAATATTAGGAAAACTATAAGCATAATTGACCACATCAATAACAAACCCAATAGAAATCAAAGTATTACCTTCATCGATGCAGAAAAAGCTTTTGACACCATACAGTACACATTCCCATTAAAAACTTGAGAGAGCATAGCAACGTGTAATGGAGATAAGTTAGAAGCCTTCCCAATAAAATCAGAGGTGAAGCAAGGGTGCCCATTATCACCACTATTACTCAATATTGTACTAGAAATATTAGCTGTAGCAATAAGAGAATCAAAAGAAATTGAAGAAATTAGAATAGGCAATGAGGTTCTTTGTAGATGAAACAATGGTATAGTAAGACAATTCTAGATAATCAACTAAAATACTTAAAATAATTAACAACTTTAAAAAATTTGCAGTATATAAAATAAATCCACATAAATCATCAGCATTCCTATATATATTACCAACAAAGCCCAGCAAAACAAGATAAAAAGAGAAATTCCATTTAAAATAACTGTAGACAATATAAAATATTTAGGAGTCTACCTGCCAAGACAAACCCAGAGACTACATGAACACAATTACGAAACACTTTTAACATAAATAAAATTAAATGTAAACAATTGGAAAAATATCAATAGTTCATGTAAAGGCCAAGCAATATAATAAAAATGATAATTCTACCTTCATCAATTTACTCATTCAGTGCTATACCAATCAAACTACCAAAAATATTTTTATAGAGCTAGAAAAAATCATAGCAAAATTCATCTGGAGGAACAAAAACTCAAGAATATCAAGAAAATTATTTTAAAAAAGCAAAGGAATTTTGTCTTGCTGTACTAGTTTTCAAAATATTTTATAAAGAAGCAATCATAAAAATTATCTGGTACTGGCTAAGAAATAGTGTTAGATCAGTGGAATACATTAGGTACACAAGACACAGTAATAAATGACCATAGTAATCTATTGTTTGATAAATCCAAAAAAACCTAGCTTCTGTGACAAAAGATCAGTATTTGACAAAAACTGCTGGGAAAATGGTATGGCAGAAACTAGATATAGATTAACATTTTACACCATATGACAAGATAGGGTCAAAATGGGTACATTGAGACATAAAAGAGTTTAGACACAAAGGGTACAATAAGCAAATTAGGAGAGCAACAAATAGATTATCTGTCAGATCTATGGAGAAATGAAGATTTTTTTTTTGACCAAAGAAGAGATAGGGAAATTACAGGATGAAAAATGGATAATTTTGATTACATTAAAGTAAAAAGGGTTTGCACAAACAAAACAATGCAACCAAGATTAGAAGGAAAGCAAAAAGCTGGGGGGAAATTCTTTACAGCAAGTATCTCTGATAAAGGTCTCATTTCTCAAATATATAGAGAACCGAGTCACGTTTATAAGGATACAAGCCATTACCCAACTGATAAATGGCCAAAGGATATGAACAGGCAGTTTTCAGATGAAAAAAATCAAAGTTATCTACAGTTACATGAAAAAAATGCTCTAAATCACTATTGATTAGAGTAATGCAAATTAAAACAACTCTGAGGTACTATTTCACAACTATCAGATTGGTTATTATGATAGAAAAGGAAAATGATAAATATTGGAGAGAATCTGGGAAAATTGGGACCTTATGCACTGTTGCTGGAGCTATGAACTGGTCCAACCATTCTAGAGAACAATTTTTCACTATGCCCAAAGGGCAATCAAATTGCACATACTGTTTGACCTGTAATACCACTACTTGGTCTGTATCCCAAAAAGTTTTTTTTTTTAAATGGGGTGGGGGAGACCTACATTTACAAAAATATTTATAGCAACTCTTTGTGGTGGCCAAAAAAAAATGAAATTCAAGGGATGCCTATTATTTGCAGAATGGCTGAACAAGTTGTAGTATATGCAAGGAATGGAATACTATTGTGCTATAGGAAACGATGAGCAGGTAGATATCAGAAAAACCCAGAAAGACTGAACTGATGATGATTGAAATGAACAGAACCAGAACATTGTACACAGTAAAAGAAACATTGTGATATGATTAACTATGAATGACTAAGCTCTTCACAGCAATACAATGATCTAGGACAATTTCAAAGAACTCATGATGGAAAATGTTATCCATATCCAGAGAAATAACTGGTGGAGTCTAAATGCAGATCAAAATATACTATTTGCACTATCTTTATTTTTTTCATGATTTTTTCTCTTTATCTGTTTCTTTTTCACAACATGACTCATATGGAAATATGTTTTACATGACTGCACATATATAACCTCTATCAAATTGCTTACTCTTTTATGAAGGGGGAAGAGAGGAAAGGAAGGGAGAAAAATGTGGAACTCAATTTTTTTAAATGAATGTTCAAAAGTATCTTTACAGGTGAGTGGAAATAATACAAAACTATTTAAAAAAGAAATTTGAGGAAATTACTTACTTATAGTTAGAGAGCAAGGGCAAGTAATCCGAGAAGGACTTCATGGGAAAGGTTATATCCTTATCTTTATACAACCTAATGCCTATTCTTTTTTAGGCTTATATCCCTATATATTGGTACTATTTTAGACGATTATCTTAAAAGGCTTTCTTTAATCTTATATTCTTACTAACCAATTCTAAATATTTGTCACATTTGGCTACTTTTAGGCCTTTATCATGTTTGCTCGTAGTTCAGCTAAAATTCAGTGCCAGTCAATTCTAATTTAAGAGGGATCATAATAAGTGGAGAAGGCTTTTGACTTGGAGTCAAGAAGACCTGAGTTTAAATCTTGCCTTAGATATTTACTAGTTAGAGGGATCCTAGGTAAGTAATTTAATTTTTTGTGCCTCAGTTTCCTTATCTGGATTAGATGCCATTTAAGGTTCATTCCAGCTTTGAATCTGGGATCCTATTAATAATATATTGTTTAAAAAAAAAAGCGGCACAGCCTTAAAATATATGTCCTTTTACATTTAATTTGGGGGAGGATTTGCAAGCAGAAAACCTGATTTTTTTCTCCCTAAAATCTATCCATAACAATTTCTTTCATGGATTGTTCATTTACAAATTTTGATTTTTAAGACATTTCCTCAAAGCACTCAGGAAACATGCCCTCAAAATATATCCCCAAAATTCATTTAAAAAGCTTGCATAATATGTTGGTTGTAACTGAACTTTCATTTTTGTATTTTATTGCTTGTTAACAGAAAACAAGACTCAGAAATTGGGTTCAGACCAAAATTTTATACTATATTCGCAATAAATTATGGAGATAATATACCTTTCTTCTATAACTATACAAAGGGGTAAATTCTTAGCCAAACAAGGGACAGAAACAATTACAAAAGATAAAAAAAGATGATTTTGATTACCTGAAATTGAAAACCTTTTTAGATACATGAGCAAAATGTGTCTAAGATAAGAAGGGAAATAGTCATTTGGAGGGAAAGGGAAAGGAACTTTGCAGCCCATGTGTTTGATAAGGTCTGATATACATAATAAGGAAAATATTAGAAATGCATAAGACTAAAATCCCTTCTTCAATAAATAAGTGGTTAAAGGATATCATTAATTGTCAAAGGAAGAATTGTAAGATAATAGCCATCATTTTAAAAATGTTCCAAATAACTACTAATAAAAGAAATTTAAATAAAAACACCCATGAGGTTTCACTTCTCACATGCCAAGTTGTCAAAAGTGACAAAAGATGGAAATAATCAATGACAAAGAAGTTGTGGGAGGACAGGCACATTAACGTGTGATTTCTAGATACATGAATGGGTACAACTATTCCAGAAAGAAATTTGGAATAACACAAATAGAATGAATAGAATGTCAATGTACTTTGACCTAGAGGTTCAGTTGCTAGATAAACACTTTCCAAAAATCAATGACAAAAAGAAAGGTTCCATTTACATCACACACAAAATTTAGCAGCACTTTTTTTCTGGTGGTTGAAAAAAATAGAAATAAAGTTATTACCTATAAATTAGTCTCTGACTAACTGTGGTAAGTGAAATAATGCACCATTAGAGTGCTAGGTGATAAGAAGTGACAAGCATGATGAATACAGAGAACGTTAGAAAACTTTATATAAACTGATGCAAAGCATAGTAAATAGAACCAGGAAAAGTACACACACACACACACACACACACACACACGCACACACACGCACACACACACACACACAAACACACACACACACACACACACACCCCACACATAATTGAAGATCAGAAACAAAAACATTGAAATTGAATATTGTAAACAAAGAAAATAAACCCTATAATGACCAAACTAGGTTCCAAAGATTATTTTTGTATATACCTCTTCTCCTACTACTTCGTAGAGGTGGGACATACATAGGTGTGGACTATTGTTTAACATGTCAGACATTTTCAAGGTGTTAATTGGTGTTGCCAATTTACCCCTCAACCTCTACTTTTTTTTTAAGCTTTATTATTCATTGTTACAAGATAGTTTCCTGCCAGTGAGAGAAGTGTAGTTAGGGAATATAGATAATGTGAAAATAAAATATACCTACAAAATATATTTTAAAAATAAATGAACAATGTATACTCCAAATTTTAAAGTATATCCTATACAGATAAATTTCAAAAATCCATCTGGTATATTAAAAATAATCTCAATCTCATGTGATTTTTTTTCATGTCAGAAAGCAGAAAGGACCTTAGATAACTTATTTCTAAGAGTGGACAAGTTAGGTGCTCTATTTCTTGTTTTCTTAATCTGAGCATTTTATATTATTTTAAATATTCTACCATTTCATTTAGATTGTAAGATTGATTGACCCAGACATCATAGAACCAAAGATCTATGAAGAAATTGAAAAGATTCACTGATCACCTCCTGAAAGAAATCCCAAAATGAAAACTCTTAGGAATATTGTAACCAATTTCCACAGCTCTCAGGTCAAGGAGAAAATACTGAGAATAGTCAGAAAGAAATAATTCAAATACAATGCAATCACAGTCAGGATCACACAAAATTTAGCAGCTACCGAGATAAAGAAATTGAGCAAATTTCTTTGATAAAGACCTCATTACTGGATACGTACTTGTTATAGAACTGAGCCAAATTTATTTAAAAAAAATAAGAGACATTCACCAATTGATAAATGGTCAAATGATATAAATGTTTTCAGAAAAAAACAAAAAAACAAAGTTATTAATTGGCATATAAAAATGTTCTACATCATTATTGATTAGAAAAATGTGAATTAAAAAACAACTGAAGTATCACTCCTTATCTATCAGATTGGCTAACATGACAGAAAAAGAAGATATGTACAGTTTAAGCTGGTCTCCACTTCACACTCACCCTTGATAAATATAAAAGAATCTCAGAATATCAGATTTGGAAAGAGTCATAGATATACTCTTATCTAACACATACCTGAACAAGAATTTCCTCTACAACAAATTTATTGATTATCTTTGCTTAAATTTCTTCCAATTTGCTTAAAATTCTTCCAATGAAATGTAGCCCATTCTACTTTTAGTAGATCTTTTTCTATACTGTTCCCTCACATCAACCCTGCATTTGTCTCTTTGTGACTTCTATCCATTGTTTCTAATTCTGCCCATGAAGGCCAAGAAGAGTTAATCTAACTCTTCTTTCTGCATTACAAATCCTTCAAAATATTCAGACAGATATAATGTACTCCTTACTTCTTTTATTCAGGTTAAAAATCCAAATGTTGTGAATAAATTGCCATATGGTGTCATCTTTTCTGTCTTGTTAGCTAATATGATAGGTGTGAGGTGGTACCTCACCAACTGGAGTGTTTTTCTTTGGATCTTCTTCATTTTATTAATGTATTTCTTTTGTTTCACATTTTATTTTTTTTTAATTATAACTGCAAATTCTCTCTCTGTTCTAACCCACTCCTATCCACTGAGAAGGTAAGAAAAATAATGCCCATTTTATCTATGAAGTCATGCAAAACACATCCACATTAGCCATGTGGTGTATGGGGGGAAGCAAGAAAAATAAAGTGAAAGAAAATATGCATCAATTTGTACTAAGAGTTTATCAATTCGCTCTCTCTCTCTGGAGGTGTCATTTTTTTTCATGAATCCTTTGGAATTGTCATGGATCATTGCATCAATAAGAGTAGCTCCATCATTTACAGTTGATTTTCCTTACAAATTGTTATTGTGCACAAATTTCTCCTACTTCTGCTCACTTCATTTTATATCAGTTCATATAAGTCCTCCTAGGATTTTCTGAAACTATTCCCCTCATCATTTTTTACTGCAAAATTATAGTTAATCACAATCATATACCACGGTCATTCCCCAATTGATGGATATCCCCTTAATTTCAAAGTCTTGTCCACCACAAAAAGAGCTACTATAAATATTTGTGTACATATAAGTCCTTTACATGTTTCCTCAATCTTTGGGAGGTACAGACTAGGTACTGGTATTGCTGGATCAAAGGATATGTACAGTTTGATTGCACTTGGGGCATAGTTTTAAATTGTTCTCCAGAATGGTTCATAGTTCCACAAACAATACAACATTGTATCTTTTTTCATACCCCTTCCAGCATTTGTCATTTTCCTTTTCTGTCTTGTTAGCCAATATAATGTGTATGAGGTAGTACATCCGAATTATTTTAATTTGCATTTTTAATTACTAGTGATTTTGAGCATTTTTCCTATGACTATTGATAGCTTTGATTTCTTCTGAAAAGTATTCATATCCTTTGACTATGAATTGGGGAACGGCTCTATTTTTTTCTAAACTTGGCAGTTGCCTATATATTTAAGAAATGAAGCTTTTATCAGAGAAACTTGTCATAAATTTCAATTTCTTTTTCTTGCCTTACTGCTATAACTTGCATTTTTAGTACTGTTTTGAATAGTAATGGTGATAATGGACATCTTTGTGATATGTTTCTGTAGTCTACTCACTAATATTTTATTTAAAGTTTTGGCATCAATATTCAGGCATATTGGTCTATAATTTACTTTCTCTGTTTTGACCCTCCCTGGTTTAGTTATTAAGACCATATTTATGTCATAAGAGAAATTTTGTAGGAACCATTCTTTTTCACTTCCTCCCAAAGATTTTGTGTAATATTAGAATATTAATTGTTCTTATAAGGTTTGATAGAGTTCAGTTGTTAGTCCACCTGGTCCTTTTTTCCCATTAAAGAAGTAATTTATGGCTTATCCAATTTCATTTTCTTTTTTTTTTTGCAGCCAAAAACAAGGTTTATTGAAAATTTGCCATATTAGCTAGACTCTTAAGGAATCTGAGCTTCTATGGGCTGTTAGCTAGATTCTAAGAGTCAGAGCATCTTAATGGAGACAAGATGGACCTTATATACAGAAAGATTGTGGGAAGGATCTAGGAGTGGCTAAGTAGAACATGAGGTAATAGAATTACCAAGGGTGGGAAGTGACCTGGGGCCATAGTGAGGCAAGACTATGGAGGGGAGATTGGGTGTAGCCACAGTGAAAGACCAATTGAAGGGATTATAGCCTCAGGCAAATGCCAGAGATTTGGCCATGTGGGAAAGTCCAGGGTTTTTCCTTTCTGGGGCCCAGATCCCAACCCTATCATTCCCCCCTCAAACAAATGGGACCCAAATTCTTTTGGAGTAAGGGGTGAAGGTCTCTGCTTCTGAAACTGCTTCCTACTGGCAAGGAGCATAGATCCAGGAGGGGGGGAATTGGCTAGTACCCGCTGTTTCCTACCAACTGTAGGTGAATGACCTGTAGTCTGGAAGACATAAATCTGACAGAAAAAAACTGCAGGGCCCAGATATAAAGCAGGGACTAGATTTAGGGCCCAACTTTAAGGATAAAACATCCTTAACAATGTTTGGATTCAGATAATTCAGTTTTCCAACCATGCAGTATCAAATTCACCTCATAGCCAGACTCATGAATAGCCAGGTGGGTAACATCCCCTTTCAAATCAATATAATGGGGAAACTGAGCCAGGAGAATCCCATCTTAGACTGAGGCTAAAATTGTCCTCTCAGCTTTTCCCAATGATGACTTCCCACCAGTATCACCTTCTCTGAGTAGTTTGTGGCATTTCTCTCAAATAGTGGATTACTTTGTATTATTAGGACAGTTAGAAGAAGTCTCTTCAGACAGAGGACATAAGCTCCCCTGCTGTGGGCATGTTCCAGAAAAAAAGAAGGGTGAGAAAGAGGGATGTATTGGGAGAACAGGGAAGTGAAAAGAAGAATAGGAAAAATATCTCATATAATAGAGGAATGTAAGGAAAAGTTTTTACAATGAAGGAGAAAATGGGGAGGGGGGATGGGATGATGCTTGAAACCTCACTCTGGTGCAAAGGGAGAAGAACATATATACATACATAGTTGGGTCTATAAATTTATAATGCCTAATAGAGAAGTAGGGGAGAAAATGGCTTAGAAAAAGAAGTGGGCATGGTAAGAGAGAGGTTAGATCAATGGAGGCACTGATCAAAGGCTAAACAGATTTTTGAGGAGGGGACGGGGGAAAAAAAAGAGGATAAATAGGAGAGAATAGGATGGAAGGAAATACAAATTTAGTAATCATAACTGCAAATGTAAATAGGATGAACTCAACCCAAAAAAATGGAAACAGAGAGAATGTATTAAAAAGTAGAATCTATCCATACACATGTGTACATGTGTATATATGTACAGTGTGTGTGTGTACACACATACATATGTATATATATATTCATTTATTTATTTTTCAATAAGAGATACACTTGAAACAGACACACAGAATAACAACGAGCTGGAACAGAATCTATTATGCTTCAGCTGAAGTTAAAAAAAAGGCAGGGGTAGCAATCATAATCTCAGACAAAACAAAAAGAATTAATAGACCCAATTCAAAGCGATATTTGGGGAAACTATATTTTGCTAAAAGGTACCATAGAAAGTGAAGTAATAGCAATACTAAGTATATATTCATCAAATGGAATAGTGTACAAATTTTAAAAGGAAAAGTCCAATGAGTTACAGGAAGAAATAGATAGTAAAGCTATACTAGTGAGGCAACCTCCATTTACCCATCTCAAACTGAAATAATTATAACATAAAACAAACAAGAAAAAAGTTAATGAGATAAATAGAATTTTAGAAAAGTTAAATACATTATATATTCACAGAATATTGAATGAGAATTGAAAATAGTTACCTTTTTCTCGGTTCTTCACGGCACTTGCACAAAAAATGATCATACACCAGGACATAAAAACTCACAAACAAATGCAGAAAAGTAGAGATGTTAAATATACTCTTTCAAACCATAAAGCAATAAAATTATATTCAATAAAAGGTAAGTTAAATGCAGAAAAAAAACTAATTAGAAACTAAATAATCTGATATGAAAGCACAAGTGGGTCAAAGGACAAATCATAGAAGCAATCAATAATTTCATTAAAGATAATGACAACAATGAAACAAAATACAAAATTTTGTGAGATACAGCCAAAGCAGTAGTAAAGGAAAATTTTGTATCTCTAAAAGCTTACATCAGTTAAAAAAAAAAAAAGGGAAGGAACAGATCATAAATTGGTTGAGCAATTAAAAAAAAAACAAATTAAAAAATACTAATTATATTATACACCAAAATAGAATTCCTGAAAATCCGAGAGATTAATAAAATTGAAAGTAAAAAATTGAAATAATAAGCAAAATTAGAAGCTTGTTTTATTAAAAATAATAAAATAGATAAATCATTGGCTAACTTAATTTTTAAAAGAAAGAAGAAAACCAAATTATCAGTTCAAAAATTAAAAGAGTGAGTGCACAATCAATAAAAATTAAATTAAAATAGTTATTAGGAGATATTTTGCACAACTACATGCCAATCAAACTGACCATTTAAATGAACTGGATAAATATTTAGAAAAGTATAAATTGTCCAGATTAACAGAAGAGGAAATATATTATTAAAATACTTAAATAACTATCTTAGAAAAACAATTTGAACAAGCCATAAATGAGGTTTCTAAGAAAAGAAACCTAGGACCAGATGAGTTTACAAGTGAGTTCTACTAAATGCACTTAAAGAACAATTAATTTCAATGCTACATTAACTGCTTGGAAAAATAGGTTGAGATAATTATTATTATAGCATTATATTAACAACTAATTATTTATTTGTGACCCAGGCTTTTCTCCTAATTTCTCTTTAGAGTCCCAGCTCTTGTTAAAGTTATCCATCTCTGAAAGACATGACTGATTGATGAGATTACTACTAGCCATCAAGGAACATGTTTGTCAATCTTGGGTGGAACCTCACCCAAATAAGATACCTAACTTCTGTTTAGCATATAAACAGAAACCAGTTTTGGAGAGTCCTTACCCTGGAGAAGGGAACCCCTGTCCTTTTTACCCTCCATTAGAGTTTAGGGTGACCCAGCTCATGAAGGAGAAAACCAGCTGGACAGGTCTAGATGGAGATGTATTCCCCTAACCAGATTGCTGGAGGATGCTGAGTCTTAGAATCAAGTCACATTCTCAGCAGGAGGAGCTAAAGACCTTTAGCCCACTTCCTCATTAAATGTCCACCAATTAGGGTTGATTTTCACTTGTTAAAGGAATTCCCTGTTAGAAGGGTTATTTAAGGCTTTAGGGTCTCCACTGGGGGTTTTTGGTTCCCAAGCAAAACCTCTGACCTCAATTTATTGATTGCTGGCTAGCTTAATTAATTAATTGATTATTAACTACTTAGAAGCTCTGTCTATTGGGGTTTTTCACTCATTTCAGGATAGAGAAGGAATCTCACCAAATTCCTTCTGTGATACAAATATGGTTCTTGCTCATCAAGCCAGTGGCATAGCAGGCCAGGAGGCCTTCAGCCCCAGAACTGCTGGCACAATAGGCTTGACTAAACCAGGTTATCCCATGGCAGTGGTCAAGCCACTTGAGGCCCCTGCACAAAAAAGCAATGATCACACCCATGGCCCCCAGCACAAGAAGCTTGGAACAGAGCCCCTGTGTCCCAGGAGTAGAGCTCAACTTTTAAAAAGGATAAAAAAAAATGACAAAAACCAGAAAAGAGTCCTGACCATAGAAAGCTACTTTGGCAACAGGGAACATCAAAACATGAATTCAGGAGAGGACAACAATGTCAAGATGCCTAAATATGGAGCCTCAATGGAGAAGATGAATTGGCCTCAAGGCCAAAAAGCCTGCTTGGAAGAGCTCAAAAGGGATTTTAGAAATCAGAGAAAAAATTAGAAAAAAAATTGATAAAATAAACCAGTTATGCAAGAGAGAGTCAACAGGTTGGAAAAAGGAAGGACTAAAATTTGACTGAGAAAAACAACTCCTTAAAAAGTAGAATTGGCCAAATAGAAGAGGAGGTACAAAAGCCGACTGAAGAAAATAATTCCTGAAAAATTAGAATTGGGCAAGTGGAAGCTATGGGACATCAAGAATCAGCCAAACAAAATCAAAAGAATGAAAAAATGGGAAAAAAAATATAAAATAACTCATTGGAAATACAACTGACACAGGAAATGGATCCAGGAGAGATAATTTAAGAATTATTGGACTACCTGAAAGCCATGATCAAAAAAAGAGCCTGAACAGCAACATCAAGAAATTATCAAGGAAAATTGCCCTGATATTCTAGAACCAGAGGGAAAATTGTCACTGAAAAAATTGACCAATCACCTCCTGAAAGAGAGAGCAAAATGAAAACTCCAAGGAATATGGTAACCAAATTCCAGAATTTTCAGGTTAAGGGGGAAATACTGTAAGCAGCCAGAAAGAAATAATTCAAATAACAAGGAGCCACAGTAAGGATTGCACAGGATTTAACAGTTTCTACATTAAAGGAACAGAGAGCTTAGAATATGATATTCTAGAAATCAAAGGAGCTTAGATTACTACCCAGCAAAATTGAACATAATCTTTTAGGGGAAAAGATGGATATTCAATGAAATAGGGGACTTTGAAAATTTTCTGATGAAAAGATCAGAACTGAACAGAAAATTTGATTTTCAAACACAAGACTCAAGACAAGCATAAAAGAATGAACAGGAAAGAAAAAAAATTTAATAAGATTGAACTTTTTACACATGAAGAAGACACATTTTTATATCTCTAAAAGCTTACATGAATAAAATAGGGAAAGATCAGATCAATGAATTAGGCATGCAACTAAAAATCTAGAATTAAAATGACTTAAAAATCCCCAATTAAATATAAAATTAGAAATTCTGAAAATCAAAGGAGAGATTAATAAAATTGAAAGTAAGAAAATCATTGAACTAATAAATAAAACTGTGAGTTGGTTTTATGAAAAAAAAACAATAGATAAACCCTTGGTTAATTTGAATATAAACATAAGAAAATCAAATTATCAGTATCAAAAATGAAAAAAGGGTGAATTCACCACCAAATAAAGAGGAAATTAAAGTAATAATTAGAAGCTATTGTGCCCAATTGTATGCCAACAATTCTGACAATCTAAGTGAAATGTATGAATGTTTACAAAAATATAAATTGCCCAGATTAACAGAAGAGGAAATAAAATACTTTAATAACCCCATTGTAGAAAAAGAAATTGTACAAGCCATAATGAAATCTCTAAGGAAAATAATATCCAAAGCCTGAGGGGTTTACAAGTGAATTCTGCCAAACATCTAAAGAACAATTAATTCCAATACTGTATAAACTATTGGAAAAATAGGTGGAGTCCTACCAAATTCCTTTTATGACACAAACTTGGGGCTGACAACTAAGCCAGGAAGTGCCAAAACAGAGAAAGAGAATTAAAAACCAATTTTCCTAGTGAATTTTGATGCAAAAAAAAAAAAAATAAAAGATTAGCAAAAGATTATAATTTATCACCAGGATGATACATTATGACCAGGTGGGATTTATACCAGGAATGCAGGGCTGGTTCATTATTAGGACAACTGTCAGTACAATTGACCATATCAATAAGAAAACTAGCAAAACCATATGGTTATCTCAATAGATGCAGAAACATGCATACTATTACATGTTGACAAATGCAGCACACATTCCCATTAAAAACAGTAGAGAGCATAGGAATAAATAGAGTTTTCCTTAACATGATAAGCAGTATCTATCTAAAACCATCAGCAAGCATTATCTATAACAGGAATAAGTTAAAAGCTTTCCCAATAAGATTGGAGTGAAACAAGGATGCCCATTATCACCACTCTTACTCAATATTTTACTAGAAATGTTAGCTTTAGCAATAAGAGAAGAAAAAGAAATTGAAGGAAGAAAACAAGGAAATAAAATTATCACGCTTTGCAGATTATATGCTTAGAGAATCCTAGAGAATCAACTAAAAAAAAAAAAACTACTTTAGATTTTTTAATAACTTGACCAAAGCTGCAGGATATAAAATAAAACCATGTAAATCATCAGTATTTCTATACATTACCAACAAAACTCCACAGAAGGAGATAGAATGATAAATTTCACTTAAAATAACTGTAGACAATATGAAATATTTGAAAGTCTACCTACCAAGACAATACCAGGAATTACATGGACACAATTACAAAGCATTTTTCAAACAAATAAAGTCTGATCTACTCAATTGGAAAAAACATCAATGCTTATGGGTAGGCTGAGCTAATAAAAAAATGACAATTCTACCTAAATTAATTTACTTCTTCAGTGCCATACCAATCAAACTACTAAAAAATTTTTAGAACTAGAAAAAAATAATAACTAAATTCATCTGGAAGAACAAAAGGTCAAGAATATCAGTGGAATTAATGAAAAAAAATGCAAAGGAAGGTGGCCAATTGTACCAGATCTAAACTATATCATTAAGCGGCAATCATCAAAACTATTTGGTATTGACTAAGAAATAAAGTAGTGGACCAGTGGAATAGTTTAGGTACAGAAGACACAGTAGTAAATGACTATAGTAATCTATTGTTTGATAAACCCAAAGACTCCAGCTTCTGAGTTAAGAACTCTCTTTTTGACAAAAACTGTTGGGAAAACTGGAAAATAGTACAGAAGAAACTAGGTATAGACCAGCCTTTCACACTGTATAACAAGATAAGGTCAAAATGCATACATGATTTAGACCTAAAGCTTGATAGCACAAGCAAATTAGGAGAGCAAGGAATAGTTTACCTGTTATATCTATGGAGAAGGGAAGAATTTTGACCAAACAAGAGACAGAAATGCAAAATGGATAATTTTGATTACATTAAATTGAAAAGTTTTTGCCCAAACAAAACCATTGCAACCAAGATTAGAAGGAAAGCAGAAAGATGGGCAAAAAATTTTAAAGCCAGTATTTCTGATAAAGACCTCATTTCTAAAATATGTAGAGAACTGATTCAAATTTATAAGAAGTCATTCCCCAATTAATAAATGGTCAAAGGATATGAACAGCAGTTCTCAGATGAAGAAATTGAGGCTATCTATAGTCATATGAAAAAAATTATCAAAATCACTCCTGATTAGAGAAATGCAATAAAACAACTCTGAGATACCACCTCACAATATCAGATTGGCTAATGTGACAGAACAGGAAAATAATAAATGTTAGTGAAGATATAGGAAAATTGAAACACTGATGCATTGCTAGGGAGTTGTGAACTAATTCAACCTATGCCCGAACTATGCCCAAAGGGCTATAAAACTGCACATAAGCTTTGATCCATCAATACCACTCCTAGGTCTGTACCCCAAAGAGATCATTAAAAAAGGGAAAAGGACGCACATCCATAAAAAATATTTATAGCAGTTCTTTCTGTGTTGTCAAAGAATTGGAAATTTAGGGCATGTCCATTAATTGGGGAATGGCTGAACAAGTTGTGGTATATGAATATAACAGAATATCATGGTGTTGTAAGAAATGATGAGCAGGTGGATTTCAGAAAAACCTAGAAAGGCTTACATGAACTGACGCTGAGTGAAGTGAGCAGAACCAGGAGAACATTGTACACAGTAACAGAAATATTGTGCAATGATCAACTATGGTAGACTTAGCTCTTCTCAGCAATATAATGATCTAAGACAATTCCAAAGGACTCATAATGAAAAATGCTATCCACATCCAGAGAAAGAACTATGCAGTGTGAATACAGATCGAAGCATAATATTTTCACTTTTTTTCTCATGCTTTTCCCCATTTGTTCTGATTCTTCTTTCAACATGACTAATGTGAAAATATGTTTAACATGATTGTACATTTATAAACTATATCAGATTGCTTGTTGCCTTGGAGTAAGGGGAGGGGAGGGAGGGAGGTGGGAGAGAAATTTGGAATTCAAAATCTTATAAAAATGAATGTTGAAAACTATTTTTAAATGTAATTGGAAAACAAATGTGATACTATTAAGTGAAAAAATATAACATTGCCTAAAAAATTACTTATTCAGTGCCATGCAAATCAAACTACCAAAGAATTATTTTACAGAGCTAAAAAATAATAATAACAGGATTTCTTTTGTGGGACAAAAAGTTGTGAATATCAAGGGAATGAATGAAAAAAGAAAAGTGAAGGAAGGCAGCCCAGCAATACAAAATCTCAAACTGTACTCCAAAGTACTCAAAACAATAGTTGAGTAATGGAATAGAGTAGGTATACAACATACCAAAGTAAACCTAGCATTTGATAAATTCAAATATCCAATATATTGGGGAAAGAATTCATTCTCTGACAAAAACTTCTGGGAAAACTAGAAAGTAGTTTTATAGAAATTAGGGGTAGACCAACATCTCACCCTCTACATAACGATAAGCTCAAAATGAGTACATGATATAATCATAAAGGATCACATGAAATGCAAATTACTGGAGAATGAAATACACACACACACACACACACACACACACACACACACATATTAGGTCTCTGAAAAAGGGAAGAGTTCATGACCAAACAAGAGATACAGAGGATCACAGGAAGTAAAATAGACAATTTTGATTACATAAAATTAAGTTTTTGCAGAAACAAAACCAGTTTAGCTAAAATTAGAAGAGAACTAAAAGGAAAAATTTATTAAGCCCTACTAGGTGACATCCATTGTGCTAAACACTTTTCAGATACTATCTCATTCCACCCTGAATTAGATAAAGGTGTGAGAAAAAAAAAATATCTTTGCAGCAAGTTTCTCTGATAAATGTCTTATGTCTAAGATATATGTGAAACCAATTAAAATATATAAGAATATAAATCAATTATTCTCCAATTGATTAATAGTCAAATAATATGAACAGATAGATTTCTGGGGGAGAAATACAACTATCAACAGCACAGAAAATGTTCTAAATCATTAATAATTACAAAAAGTGAAAATTAAAACCACTTGAAGGTTCTACCTAATACCCATCAGATTGGACAAAGCAACAGAAAAGGAAAATGGCAAATATTAGAGAGGCTGTGGAAAAAAAACATTTAAATTAATTCAGTGTTGCTAGAGCTGGGAATTGGTCTAGCTGTTCTGAAAAGCAATTTAAAACTATGCCAAAAATTTATTAAACTGTGCATATGCTTTGAACCAGTAACATTACTTCCAGGTTAAATTCCAAATGCATGTGTGTGGGGATGGGGGTCGATAGATATTTGATAGATACACAGATAGATAGATAGATAGATAGATAGATAGATAGATAGATAGATAGATAGATAGATAGATAGATAGATAGATAGATAGATAGATACAGATAGATAGATAGAAATTGATTATTAGCCAGAAATTCTGTCTCATGTTTTTTTCATTCATTTCAAGGTAGAGAAGGAGTCTGACCAAATTCTTCCTATGACATAAATATGGTTTTGAAACTTAAAACAGGGAGTGCAAAAACAGAAAAAGAATACACTAGACCACTTTCCCTAATAAATATTGATGCAACAAAAATAAATAAAATATTGGAAAGGAGATTACAGCAATATATTACAAAATCATAAATGGTACCTGAGTGGGATTTATGCCAGAAATGCAGGGCTGGTTCAATATTAGAAAAACTATGTGCATAATTGACCATGTTGATAACAATATGCACATATATACATACGTATATATACAAATATTACTCACATATACATATATTTAAAATAAGTAAAGGATCCATATTTGCAAAAGTGTTTATAGTAGCCCTTTTGTAGAGGTGCAGAATTGGAATTCCTCATCAGATGGGGGATTGAAGAACAAGCTATATTATATGAATTTGATGGAATGCTATTAAACAGTAAGAAACGATGAAGGCGTTAATTTCAAAGAAAACTGGAAGAGTATGGATGAACTGATACAGAATTCAGTGAGCTTAACCAGAAAAAAAACCAATTTATACAATAACTACAATATTTGAGTGACAAATTTGAAGGACTTAGGTACTCTGATCCATACGATGACATACTATGATTCCTGAGGACTTATGATGAAACCTACTATCCACCTCCTGAAAAAGAGGTGAGTGACTCAGAGTAGATTTAGAATTTTTTTTAATATAGCTAATGTGGGATTTTTAAAAATGATTGTACATGTTTGTAATATGGTTTTTTCTTGCTTTCTCATTCTGTGTAGTGGGGGGAAAGAAGATAAATTTATATTTTAAAAAATAAAATTTAATTTAAAAAAAGATGTACACACACACACATCTCAAATTGAATCATCCTAGATAGGTTCTGAACTTGGGTTTGCCAACACAACATTCTCACATTGTAGTGGAATCTTTCTGTCCTTCAGTCGTATCCAGTCCCTTAAATATGGATATTACAAATCCATTTTAGCTTTATACCACCTTCAGAAGATAAAAAGTATGTTGAGGGTTGCGGACTTGTATAGTCCAAGTAAATCACTGTCTTTGCTTTCCAAATAGAATGCTGAACAAAAAGTATGGGATATTTCTCCAACAAATGAGTACATTATATCACAAAATCTCTCTTGAAAGGGGCCAGGGACTGAAGTTTCTACCTGTGAGGCCACTCCAAAAGCTGAGATTCCCCTTTTTCAGGCAAGTGAGCACAAATATGCTTACTTCTCTGTCTTGTGTTTCAACAGGAAATCATTTAGATCCCTACTTTTCACTATCTGTAAAAAGTGTAGACACTCTCAGGATCTTTCCTTTCAGGCCACATACCAGCACATTTCTATTTCTCCAGAATGACTATCAATTGCTCGTAGGTTAGGGGGCAGGGCAGAAGGTATGTGTGAGAAATGCCCTTTTCCTCCACTCTTATTTTACTTTGGATAAAGGAACAGTGCAAAAGCAAAGAGGAAGACTTGAAGAGAATGAGAGAAAATGATGAACTCTTTTTAATCAATCAATGGAGGTAGGACTGTTTCTCAGTTTGGTAATTATCAATAGGCATCTCCAACCTCTGAAACCTAATTAGTATAGCTCCAGTGAGCACACCTATATATTTTGAGTAGGTGTACCTCCTTCCCTCCAAACAATTATCCATATTCGGTAATTTTATAGGATGAATGAGGAAAGTGATCTGTAACTCCCCTATATTGTATTCTTATTAAATTAAGTTGTGAGATCTGGCCCTGCATTCTTAAAGATCCTGAATCATTTATCCATATTATCAATTATTTTCAGCTTTCTGTCATCCACACATTTGGTAAGCGTGACATCTCTGCCTTTCTTCAAAATATGACACCAAATATATCAAGCACGGATGTTTATGGTACATTATATATGGTCTTTCAAGTTGACTTCAGATGAGGATGACTTCTCTTTGTATCTTGCCATTCAACACATTCTGAATCCCTTTAATTGTATCAGATCTCTGTATGTAGATCTCTTTATCTTATCTGTTCCAGTCTGTTTATTAATACATACAATGTACAAGGCATTCTGCTAGGTACTAATGAACACAAAGTGAAAATCAGTCCCAACATAACTTCCACAGATTTGTGAGAGAGACTATCAAGTACTTAAACAGAATCTAGGTAAGCATCTCTATGGTCTATTAATCTTGTCCAAATAACAAAGGAAGTTATTTTTTATGATGTGTTCATGGTGAAGCCATTCTGGTTCTTATTGATTGATTTTAGATTTACTAACCATTCTTTTTATAAAATGGTCTAGAATTTTGTGAAAAATAGCAGTCCCACTCATAGGACTATAGTCTTCCTGTTCCTTTCAGGTTTTTTTTTAATTGGGACAAAACTCACTGAACTTTCAAAGATTACTAAAAGCAGCTCAATGACACACCTTTCATTTTTTTTTTATTCAGTTCCCTAGGATGTAGTCCAGAGATGTCAAACATGTAGACAGTTGGCCAGCATACTTCTGAGTATGGCTCTGGACCAGAATAAGATGTAACCAGGAAATATTCAACAAAATAAATAAAAATACAATATATTACAAATAATGTCACTATGTGGTTTTCTAAGTCAACATGTGGCCTGCTTTTGGCACAGTGAGAGCACCAACAGAGACACAGATAAGTAAAGTCTCTCATCACTACTATGTTATATATATTTTTCCTAATTTGTCAGTTGATTCTCCAAAGTCCTCATCTAATAGTCTGTAATATAGTAAGAAAATGAAAGAGCTTTGGTTTCTGCTTCTGTTTCCCCAAAAAACCCTAATTGGACATCAAGCTCCTGCCCCCCAATAACTCTTACACCTCCATCAGATCCGTGCTGCCTGCCTTCCTTTACATCCCCATTCGCTGTCCTCCCACCAGCTGCCTCTGAATCCCCTTTGCCACTTGTCTATGCCCTTTCTGATTGCCTTGACACTCTCTTTGCCTTATTAAAGAGTGATCATAGCCTCATTCCCACTACTGTTGAGGATCTTTCCCAGCAAGTTCTCAAAGAACTAAGCATGTTTGCTCTCATTTAATAATTTTATACTTCCATAATTTAATTACCAATTCATCTTAATCTACCTCTTTCTTTTTAATAAGGGCACATATTCTTCCTGAGCAATGTTGCAGTTTTCAGTTTCACTCCAAAAGTAAATGATCCTCTCATATCAAATTTTTTTCTCCTTGGTGATAGATTTTTAGTTCACCTTTTTTAGTTATCCACAATGCATACATGTATGTATAGTCATCTGAGTTCATAAATTCTATTCCTGGCTCTTTTCTAATACTTTTTTTGGGTCTGTAAAGTCTGAGGTATCTCTGATAACATTCTTCTTTCTGCACAGTAGCTACTCTATAATATCTAGCCTGGTAGCTAGCCATGAACAATTTTCTCCCTTACCTATCCTTTTTAGTTTGTTTATATCTTTTTTACTAGCCATTGTTGGTTATACATTTTCCCTAGCAAAGAGCCTGTCATTCCTATATTTTAAGCAAGTTTTGATACTCTCTCTATCCCAGCCTCTGTATTATAATAGCCAGCCCTTTAAAGATATTGCATTTTCATGGAGGCTATAACTTTAGCCGTGCACTTGGAACTTTATTTACTTCCTGCTGAATATATGCTTTCCCCACAGGTTTTTTCTATTGCCAGGTATGGTACAATAGATTTGAACATCACCACTGTTATTTCTCTCCTACCATATTTCTTTGTTTATATGTTAGGGACTATGGTTCTAGCTAAAGTATAACTGTCCTATTTTTTTTTTACTTTCTCACATTTTATTTTTCCAGATAATTATTGTCCTAATTTAGAGTGGGCTACCATAGGATTATTGATTTAGAACTGAAAGGGATCTTAGAGGTCACTGAGTGCAAACCACCTACTTTACCAAGGAGGAAGCTGAGAGGCAGAGAGGTTAACCTTGTCCAAGGTTAGCCAGGAGAATTTGAATGCAAGACTTTTGACTCCAAATCTAGCATCCTATTATACTGCAACATGCTGTTTCTCTGATGAGTCAGTGAATTTCTTCATCCCTTGAGCTGTTTAAGTAGAAGCTGGAGGACCACTTATTAAGAATGTCAAAGAAGAGATTACTGCTCACGTACAAGTTAAACTACATGACCTTAGAGGCCCCTTGCAGGCCAGGGATTCTATGAGTTTGTGGTGGTTCCATTTAGATAATGAATTGGGTTTAGTTGTCAGTCACATCCTTATGTTCTGTCCAAAAACAGAACAAAACAAGGCAAAAAAAAACCCAACAAATAACAAATCCAGACAGCCTTACACTAGCACCCCTGAACACTTGAGAGCTTGTCTCCACAGTGACCTAGCTTCCTATAGTTTTGTCTGGCTCCTCCATGATCTTGACCCTCGCCTCTCAGACCTGGCTTTTTCCCATTCTTGTGTCTTTTCTGGCTTGCTCTACTCCCCCTCTACTGTACTCCTCCCCTTTTCTTTTCCTCAGATGGTGCTTGGTTTCTGATTCTGCCTGCTGCATTGGAATTGATGTTTCTGGCTGACACCTTCTGCCCAAACCAGATTTTCACAGAGATTCCTAAAAACCTCACTCTCTGCCTTGTCTTCAAGCTGCTAACCACTTACTTTCTGCCATGCAGTCAGCTTCAAATATAATTCATCCATTGGGAAACCAGTATTCCTCATTTCTTTTCCTTCAGAAGAGAATAAGCTTCCTACTATTTTCTCTCTGAACCTCTTATTCTTCCCTGCTTTTTAAAGACATGCTTCCCTTCATCATTACCCCTTGACTGCTACCACAAATCTATTTTCTTTTCTATTTTCATGAAGGACTTTTGAATCACCTAGTCCCTTATTAAGGGGTCAGAAAGCTTCCCTGAATTTAACTAAGGATATCTTACCAGATCAGTTATTTCAGTCTCTTTTCATTCTGGATCCTTAAATTAGACCCATCCTCCCCTGCTTTACTTCCTTGATGGGGTCTCAGACAGTTTCTCTTAAATATTCTCATTCTCTCTTTTTTTTGCCAAAGAAATTATATCTACACATATGTGTATGTACACACGTGAGTCCTATATTCTCTGACTCTGATCTTTTTGTCATTTCCTATACTGTAGTAAGTAGTTTGACTTCATTCATATTCCATAACATGTTCAAACTTCCCCCAATTGATGGACACCTACTTTTTTTTTCTACAGATCTTTGCCTCAACAAAGGGTAGGTAAACCTACCCTTTCTCCATCTTTTTTTTGGTAGATTGAATTATGTTCCTATTCTCTGTTCCTACAGTACTTTATTTTTCTGAGTATATGTTACTCCAGATTATTTCAATAACTTCTTATCCTTGAATCCCCAGTGCCTAGCACAATGACTGTCAAACAGACACTTAAAACATATTTGTTGAATTATTATCTACTAGAGTGTCCATGGCTGCCCCTAAGACAATCTAACACTTGTCCTTAAATGAAAACCTAGCAGGTATACTTGCCCTTTCCCTCTGCCTCTGGTTTTCTCTGACTCAGCTCAAATATTCTCTTCTATCCTGCCCACTTTCAGTGCCTTTTACTTTCTCCCCATCATAGGATCACAGAGTCAGGGCTGCAAGAGAAATTAGAAGTCGTCAAGTACAATCCTCTCATTTAATAGATGAGGAAACTGAGGCCCAGAGAAGAACAAGTACTATTTACTACACAACCCTTCCAATCAACTTTTATTTCTTTTGTACATGCCTATAAAATGTATATATTGTCTTAGAACATCAAAGTTTCTTAAGGGCAGGGATTGTTTAACTTTTTGTTTTTCATTCTCAAGATCTAGAATGTCTGAAACATAAGTACTCAATGATGCTTGATTGTCTAATCCTTTCCCTGCCAAAGTATGATATTATGCATACATTCCTTAATCTAAACTCTGAAACTGTCTACAACTTAAGATGATTTTTAAATTTTTTCTTTTAAAATTATCAACTGGATAAACATTACAATCAGGTTTGTAAAAGAATATATTTAATTTAACATGGTACTACCAACATTACTTTGCTGGTCTATGTACCCTTCTGGATTGCCTTCTGTTCTCTGTGAATCTTTAAATGTTTTATTGATACTTCCTTTTGATTTGTTTTACATTGGAATCACTGCTCCACAATTTCCCTCCCACAACCCATTGCCTCCCCAAATAAATGCCCCTCTTTTTAATAAACAGTTAAGTACAACAAATTTACACATTGGTCACATATCAAAATGTATGTTTCATTCTGAAACTATAGTCTACCAACTCTCTTCTGAGAGATGGGAATCATACTTTACTATCAGTCTGCTGACTTTCTGTCTAGTCACTGCCATGATTAGAATTACTCATATTGTTTTCACTGTTTTCATTTTGTTTTACATTACAGTGTTTTTGTCACTGTGTAAATTGTTCTCCTTCTCCCTTAACTCTTCATTTGCTCTATCAATTAATACAAATCTTCCCATTTTTCTCTGACTCTGACTTTTTTGTCATTTCCTATACTGTAGTAAGTAGTTTGACTTAATTCATATTCGATAACATGTTCCATCTTCCCCCAATTGATGGACACCTACTTTTTTTTTTCCTACAGATCTTTACCTCAACAAAAAGTGCCACAATAAATATTTTGATATACATGGGTTCCTTCTTTTTGTTTTTGATCTCTTTGGAAAATGTGAGTAGGAATGGTATCAGTGGGTCAAAGGTTCTGCATTATTTAGTGATTTTTATTGGCTACACTTCCAAATTGCGTGTTGGAATGCCTGTACCCAATTTATAGCTCCACCAAATAGAATTGTTAACATAGTATGCAATCCTTTCAGCCAAATCACAATAACACCTATATTCTTTATTTTATTCCTGAAGGAAATAAATGATCTTTATCCTTGGCCTGTGAAAGTGAAATCCCTACAAAATTCTAGTAGTCCTTTCCCTTGTTCTCCTGGTAAATTCTTCAAAATGCAATTTTGTTGATCTGAAATTCCCATTGAACTCTTTTCTGGGCTATAAATCACTATAATTCTTTCCCCTTGGGTTCATCTCAAAGGAATTAGCAATCAATTTCCCCAGCATATAACCTCTTTCTGGGCAGCTGCTCATATCCCTTCTGTGTGTGAATTCTTATAGGAAATCTTCCCTTTAAGGATCATCTCCCTTTTCACAGAAGCAGTAGAATTTTCTTCTCTTTGCCTTCTCTTTACCTCTTCATAAAAGTCATCATTAAAGAGAACAGACAAATCAACTCTTATTGTCCCATCATTTCCTCTTTGCCATTCTGATTTATTTTTCCTCCAGCTTACTGAAATTATTCATCTTTTTTTTTCTCTTCCCCATTTGTCAGTTTCCATTTGCAGCTCAATGAAAAGATTGAGGACACAGTCATGATGGCTGACATTTATAATAATACTATAAGATTTGCAAAGAGCTTTTCTTGCATAGTCTCTTCAGATATTCACAGCAATCCAGTGAGGTAGGTATTATTTTTAATTCTTATTTTACTGATAAGGAAATTGAGGCCTGAGAGTTACTAAAATAACTTACCCATGCTCATATAGCTAATAAGTACTGGAAGTAGAATTTGAACTGAGGTCTTCCTGATCCAAGTCTAGCACTCAATCCATGATACCATATTGCCTTTCATAGCTCTGCTCTTCTAGTTATTCATTGCTCTTTTGATGTTTCTTTCACAAATAACTTGTACCAGCTGCCAGGATCTTCCTCTACATTTCAAGTTCCGTGATTGCTTCAATTACTGCAATAATAGTTCATGGAACAGCTTACTCTCCTCCTCATTTCTATGGTGAAGTTGATTTGTTACTAATAGGCACCAATCACTCAGATAAAGTTCATTTGATCCTCTGTTGACCCTATGAGACAAGGAGGTCAGAGTGGAGGCCCAGAGAGGTAACATAATTCATTCCCAATTGTTAGGGGCATTGCTACAGGTGGATCCGGGTCATGAGACTTTTGTGGGGGTGAGGTAGCAGGATAATTAGGCAGGTATCACAGCTGCCTTCAATGATTTGAAGGCTGTCAAGTAGACTTTTTAAAACTTTTATGCTTTGCATCAGTGAGATAATTAGGAGCACTAATCTAATCTATATGCATGTGTAGTCTATCATCATTACAACTGCTGTTGTCTTAAGATACAGAGGATTTTTGTTCTCATGCTACTTACTTCTTTTGAACATAGACTTGAAGCTAAGCAATTTTTTTCGTGAAAGTTAAAAAAAAATAATGTTTTGTTTTTCAATGACATTCACTTTGATAAGTCCAATACAGAGAAAGAGGGCAGATAATCATTGAAAATTTAAATTTAATTGTCTTACATTTTTATTCTCTAGTTTTTAAGAAGTAAAAATAATATTCCTTTGTGATGGATGTACAAATAATTAATGTGATAAGAACATCCAATGAAGCAGCTGTAACCAGTATGCAAACAAGGATGATAGAGACAATTTAAGTAGCAGAAAAAAAAAAACAGAAACACAAAGTAAAAAGCCCAGATCCAGAAATTATCATGCATCACAATCATCACTGGAATTCACAAGTACTGTTCTCGATGACAAGAAAAAACAATATTGTTTCTACTTTGTACAAATATTTGGCTGAAAGCTAATACATTGAAACAAGATATTGAAAGTATACATTAAGAGAATGTTAGAAAGAAAAGGTAGATTTTCCCCCAGGAAAAAATTAAATAGTTTTAGTAAACAAAAATTAAAACAAAACCTTGTCTTTAACATCAAATGAATGGCTAGCATAAGATTGCTTACAAAATTTCTTAGTATAAAATGCCTCTGTCAATATGACAAAAAATTTATTTTACTTTCAGCTTTTGTATATTTTATGTGATTGTTGATAAAGTATATGCAGAAGACTTTACTTGGTTTCACTGAAGATATTAACACAGTGGAAAGGATAGTTGACCATATGGTGGAAGACCTTTGTGACCATTGCTAGTGGATGAAGCAGGTACATGTGGCCAATTGTAGCTGATCATACCAATATGAGCTCAGAAAGCTCTGCCACAGATTGGACACAAACAGTTCATGTGAACATTTGGAGTGAAGATGTCTCTAAGTTTACACATCTCACATTTTTTTGAGCTACTACAATTGTGCTTTGCTCCTAGAATGCTGCATCTTCTTTGATGTGGGCACAGCATGCTGGGAGGTTCTTTGGCAGCTTCTCCCATGTCATGCAATTGATTCCAAAGTTCTTAAAAGAGACCTTGAGAGTATCCTTGTATCAGTTCTTCTGACCACCATGTAAGTACCTTGCTTGCATAAATTATCTGTAACGTAGTCTTTTAAGCAAACATACCCTTGCATTCCAACAATTGGCCAGTCCATCAGAGCTGTACTCTCTGTGGCAGAATTTGAATACTTGGCAACATAGCTTGAGAAAGGACCTTAGTGCCTAGTACCTGATCTTGCCTGGTGATCTTCAGAATCTTCCTAAAACAATTCAAATGGAAGCAATTCAGTTTCCTGGAATGGTAGTAGCATCCTGTCCAGGTTTCATAGGTATACAACAATGGAGTCAGCACAGTGGCTCTTTAGATCTTCAGTTTGGTAGGTAGTCTAACAATTCTCATTTCCCACACTTTCCCTTGGAGTGTCACAAATAATAAGGTAGTTCTGGCAATGCATGTGTCAACTTTATCCTCTATGGGTTCATCCCTGGAAAGTATACTGCCAAGGTAAGTGAATTTATCCACAGTATTCAAAATTTCTCCATTTGCTGTAACCGATGGTGCTTCATATGGATGAAGTGGTACTGGCTGTTGAAGAACCTGTGTTTTCTTGGTGTTAATTGTTAGGCCAAAATTAGCAGCAGAGAATTGGTCTATACTGTGTTGCATCTAAGCTTTAGAGGTTGCACTTAGTGCACAATCATCAGTGAACAAAAAAATCATGCAGCAACTCTCCTTCCACTTTAGTCTTGGCTTGCAGTCTTTTCAAGTTAAATAATCTACCATCCATGTGGTAGCTGACCTTGATGCTATGTTCACCCTTGTTGAATGTGTCTGACAACATTGCTGCAAACATCACGCTAAAAAGAATGGGAGCAACCACATGGCCTTGCTTCATTCCATTGGTGATTGGGAAAGCATAAGAGCATCTTCTATTATCCAGAACCTGAGTAAGCATGACATTATGAAATTGGCAAACAATATTGATGAACTCAGGGTAACCAAATCTTGACATAATTTTCCATGAGCTCCTATGACTGACAATATCAAAGGCCTTCATCAAATTGACAAACATTGTGTACAGACTTCTGTTCTGATCCTGGAATTTCTCCTGAAGTTGTCGGCAAACACCGTATTGACCATTCCTTGACCCTTTCTGAAACCACACTTGCTCTCAGGTAGATGACTATCTTTCAGGTGAAGGATCAGCTTCTTAAGGAGGACTCTGGCAAGAATCTTGCCAGCAATAATTAAGAGAAGGATGCCCCTGTGATTTTCACAGGTCAATCTATTTCCTTTACCTTTATAGGGATGGATAATGGAGGCATCCTTGAACTCCTGGAGGATAACTTCCTCTTGCCATATAACCCAGAAAATTTCACCCAGCTTTTGTATGAGCAGTGGACTCCCTACCTTGAAAATCTAAGCTGGAATAGAATCAATCCAAGCACTTTACCACAGGAGACAGGCTTAATGACATTCAAAACCTCTTCTTCAATTTGAAATTTAGCTAGAGAAGGACTGATTTCAACCTAAGCATATAGTCAATTGTTTCAGCATTGATTGATGGTCTATTGAGAACACCCGGGACATGTTCCGCCCATAGCTTCAGGATCATTTCCTTATCACTAATCAATGTGGCTCCATCAGCACTGAGGTGCAGCATAGGACTTTGATTCATAAATTGCTTTCAGGGCATCATAAAAGTACTTCAGATTGTTACTATCGGCATAAAACTGAATTTCATTTGTCTTCTCACTAAGCCAACCATGTGTTAGCTCAACTTTCCCTCCAAATTAGCAATGAATTGCTTTAATCTGTTCACATTAAGTTTTCTATAGTTGTCTTGCTGCTTTTGTTAAATGGGAATATTTAGTTTGGAGAGGGTAAGTCTATGATCAGTCCAGCACTCAGTGCTACACATTGCCTTTGTTACTCTCACCTCCTGTCTGTCTCTTCTCCTTATAATGGCATAGTTGATTAAATGCCAATGTTTGTTGCCAGGCTGCTTCCATGAAGTTTTATTGTGTTTAGTAAACAGAAGACAATGTTGGTGATGAGATGGTCATGAGATAAAGAAGTCTTCAGTATTGAGTGACCATTACTGTTGCTGTTTCCTACTCCATTTATCCCAAGGACTCCCTGCCATTAAATTAATCCAGAATTATAAGGTTGTCGTCTTTTGGCACATTGATGATGAGGGTCTCCAGGTCTTCATTAAATTTTTCTTTGACCTCATCAGGGTTTGTCATGGTAGAAGCATACACACTCATGATGAAGCTGTGGTGCTTTCAGTAATCACACTGTAATGAGTCTCCTATTCACTTATTTTTGTAGGCATACAAGCTTTATTGACTAGATTAGTTTTGATTGCAAAATCTATTCCAGCTCCACAGCACTCACATTCACTGTGGCTATTCTAGAAAATGTGTATCCAGTGACTTTGGTAAGCTGGCCTTCATTTGCTAGCCTTGTTTCACTCATGTCGGCTACTTGAATGTGATACCTTCTGAGTTCTCCTGCAACAAGAGTTTTTCCTCTTTTAGATCTATTGGATTTCATGTTGCCCAAAGCATGTGCACATTCCATTTACTGATGGTGAATGAAATCCTCTTTGCAGAAGTTTTTTGTACTTTTTTTTTTGTATTTCAACCATAAGGTGGGATTCTTACCTGCAGTAGTAAGCAGGCCAGGATTGGGTAAAGCAAAAAGTTTTAGGGAGCTTTTTCTATTCCTTCCTCATATCAACAAATGAAAAGTACAGTCCTTACAAGGCTGCTCAGACACCCAGGAGGCTGCTGAATTTTACTGCTATTTCCAGTGAAAAGACAATCCTATGGTCTGCATTGCCTGTGTGCAGGGTTGTGACTACAGCTCCTATTGTATCCCACACCTGCTGCTTCATCACTTGTCTTTTACCACAGAACTTTGAGATAGGTAAAAATGGTAAAATGGTATGGGTGATGTCTTTTGTTTCAGGCATAAATTGGATTTAAGTGAGGCAGAGGTGTGCAAAGTCATCAGCCTCACTCTATCTTCCAGAGTCATTAAAGTCCAATGGCAAGACAAAGTCAAGATGACTGGTGATAGGTCAGGATGCAGTGGATGACTTGGGTGTCTTTGATATCTAACCAAGCTCTAAGAGCTCCACAGTGCCTGCTTCAGCTGCCTTCTTGGCTAGTAGAACAAATTGTTCTCATCTCCCATTCTACCAGGGGAAATCTTCACATCCCTGGAGCAGACAGCACCCTTAAGTTCCTAAAGAGTTTGAGACCCCGAGGTTACCCTCAATCAGGTTTAGCTCTTCTGTTAAAATAGTTTACCAGGGTATGATCATTGCACATCTATAGCTTCTGGGAACCATAGGTTAGAGTTAAGTGGATCAGGTAGAGACCAAATGTGTGAAGCAACCTTGAAAAAGGCTCAGAAGCCCTCATACAGAGGACTTCCCTGAACAAATCCTATACCCCTTAATTTGATTACATATGATCAATATGACATTGAAACTGATGTTAAGAAAAATGTTACTTTGAAGACCTATTGATGCCAATGCCACATCAAGATATGTTTTCAATATAATTAACACATTTTTAAAAATGAAAAGGATATGTTGATGAATAGTATTGGATAATGTCTGAAAGAGCCCAATTAACATCAGGATGAAATTCAGGTTTGCAAGTACTAGTTTAAATTATAACTTCCTTTGAACTTTGGATGCATTGACTTTTGTTGTTCAATTGTTTCAGTCACGTTGGACTTCATGATCACATTTGGGATTTCTTTGCAAAGATGCTGGAGTTGTTTGCCATTTGCTTCTCCAGTTCACTTTACAGATGAGGAAACTAAGGTAGACAGGGTTAAGTGACTTACCCAGGGTCGCACAGCTAGTAAGTGCCTGAGGCCACATTAGTACTCAGGTATTCCTGACTCCAGGGCCAGCACTCTATCCACTGTGCCACCTACCTACTCTGAATCTAATTGAATAATTCACAAATATATTAATAAATGCATCTATCACAAAAGCATATTATTTTGCTTTTAATACATCATAGATAATTCAAACAATTAATGTATTGAATAATTCACAATTATTCACTATATTGGGAAATATATGTGAAGAGTCATATAAAAACTTTCAAATTGTTATAAGATTTAATAGTCCATTACATTCAAAGATCTTTTCAAATCTGTGCAACAATATTAGAGTACAGCATAGAACACTTCTTTATATTATGAAACATACTGATTTTCTTATCCCAAAATACTTAAAAAGGTATTTTAGCTAAAAGAAGAAATTGTCATTTTCAGTGATAATATTAATAGATACAGCAAATTTCATATTATAAAAAAATTTCTATCTTAAATTCATATTCAATACTCTGAATAATCTTAATAAATTAATGAATACTTCTCAAATTTGTACTATAATACAAAAAAGATAAAATAACAATTATAGCTGTGGGTAATATATCTTAATTAAAAATAACTACCCTGAAAATTAAATAGAAAAAAATCCAATGTATTAATAACTAGAATCATATACAAAAACAATTCCTGTTTCATTTTAGAGACCATGATATTTTAAAATAATTTTACAAAAACACCTTTTTGTCACAAATAAACATAATGTGCTTGGTCATATTCCATCTGAAATGGACTGGTTATTAGATTTGCCATTTGATACTTTAAAATAAGTGTTTAAACATGAAAAGCTTAGTATATTTTGGCAATGGGCAAATGAGAGTTGTCTATCACATGAAGTGATATAACATTTGTTTGAAACAGTCATCTGTTATTGCTATTATAAGGTCAAAATAGCACTGATTATTTGCCTAAAAAGAATTATGAGTAGTACTATCATCAATGACACAAAGCTGAGAAACTTTGTACCACAAAATTAGGTCATTTATCACATTAGCAATATTATTATGATAGTTACTATTTTTCCTTAAACTTGGGATTTTTTCAATATAAAGGGTTCTCTAGTGAGGAAACTCCCTCTACTAGTTCAGATGGACAACTGTTCTGCAATGTCTAAGTTTAGATAATTGCCTTGGCATTAAGAGGTTCAGTAATTTGACCAGAGGCCACCAACCAGTATGTGTCAGAAGGGACTTGAACCCATGACATCCTGATTGTAGAAACAACTCTCTATCTACTGTGCCTTTCTGCTATTATTTTAAGTCATACATCTGTATACCATAAAGGACCTCATCAATAAATACATATGTTTGTGTACTTGCATAATTTTTTTTAACTTTTAAGACTTTTTGTTTAGTCATTTTTGTCCAACTCTTCATGACCCCATTTGGGATTTTCTTGACAAAGATACTGGAGTCATTTGTCATTTCCTTCTCCAGCTTATTATACAGATGAGGAAACTGAGGCAAAGAGGGTTAAGTGACTTGCCCAGATTCACACAGCTAGGAAGAGTCTGAGGACAGATTTAAACTCATATCTTCCTGAATCCAGGCCAGGTACTCTATCCACTGCACCACCTAGCTGACCTTTTTTAATATTAGTATTAATATTTTAATAAATTCTTAATTTTATTTGAATATAATAAAATAAATAATTCAGCTAGACTGTTTATGAAAAATATGTGTTTGAAAAACAAGAAAAAAATTAAAGGGTACTTTCACTACATAGAGTTTTAAAAATGCTGCTCTAAGAAAACTTAACAATTAACATAACAATTAATTAAACAATTAAGGACAAATCTCCTTCTAGTCATTAGCAAGCCAAAACTGGTCTATAACTCTGACAGAGCTAAATTTGATAGCCCAGTCATTCTTCAGTAATAAGAAAAATAGTTTACAGTTATACTCTGTTTTACAAATTAAAAAGTGTTTTTGTTAGAAGAATTCTACAAGTAGGTTAAAAATGGAACCTGGGGCTCTGAGGCTTAAGTGACTTGCCCAAGTGAGCTGTGGAGAAACTGTGATCCTGGGTCTACTCTGATGTCAGATTCTGCCCTCTTCTCATTCAAGGATGACAGGAAGAAAAAAAAGAAGACAAACAACAACAACAACAACAACAACAACAAAAGAAAACCTTTCTCCCCCAACTTCACCTCAGAGGTAAACTTGGAATTTTGCTGAGTTCCATTTCAAGTAATTGGTGTCCAATGTTTTTCTCCCTTTTTAAGAGATGGAGAAAGTTGTGAATCAAAAAGTGAAGACATTCTCTTAGGAAACCACTGATCAGTATTTTGTCTTGACTCTGAGTTCAACTCTTTAGCTATAGGACATGTTACTTCATGAGTTCTTAACCTGAGGTATGAGGATCATCTGTAGATGGATTTCAAAGGATCAGTGAATTTGTGTGGGGAAAATAACATTTTTGTTTTCATTAATCTCTAACTGAAATTTAGTATTTCCTTCAATTATTTGAGAACATTATTCTGAAAAAAAAGGTCCATAGACTTCACCAGACTACTGTCCATGACACAAAATAATTAAGAAATCCTGTGCTATGAAATTTATGTCATGAAGAAAAAAATACAAACTGGACCAAACTTCATTATCATGGAGATGGTTTAGTAACAATTTTTATATTCAGTTGAATTTGAAAAAGGAATTTGGATTTCATGTGTGACGTTAGTTGACTGTCCTGACAAAAGCCAGATCCAAAATGTCATAATAAAATATAGCAATATGTTGAGCTCAAATCCTGATATAACCAAACTAGAAAACTGATGTTATGATAGATTTTTTTTTAAATCTCACAAGGAAAACCATGTGCTCTGTATCTGATTTTATCATGGAAACTACAATAACAATAACTCACTTTTAAATGCATTTTGATATTTTCTTTTCTTACTTTCTTGTTTTCTATTTCTTCCATCTCCTTTAAATGTGTGATCTAAATACCATTCCCATTTTACAGATGAGAAAATGGAATATCAGGAGTAACATGTCACACAGCTAGTAAATAGTAAAGCCATTACCTAAACCTACATATTTGGGCTTTAGGTTCACTGCTTCTTCCACCAGAGCATACCTCTTAAGATATGTAAAAATTGCATCCATGTTATAAAATTATTGTAGAAGCACTAGCTTTCATTTGTCAAACACCTCTCTTTAGTATAATACAAAGGAGTGTGCTTCCCCACCAAAAGTGCAATATCCCTGGGGAGATTATTAATTTTGCACATTTATAGAATAGGCTGAAAACACTATGAAATCTGAATTAATTGTGCATAAAGACCAACCAAGATTAAACAATGTAACTCAATGAATATGGAGAAAAAGAGTTTGCTATTTAATTATAATGCACTTGATTATATTATTTTTTAAGGAATTGGTATAAATGAATCCAGCTATTTCTACTTAGATCACTCTTTAATGAAATCTACCAAAGGGGCCATTTGATTTAAAAAGAAAAAAAATGAAATTGCTTTGTAATTCAACTCAGCATTTACATATCCTACAAGGAAAATACAATTTGGCATGAAGATCCTGAGCTATTCTTGCTTATATGGCAAGAACCACCATATCTAAGGTAGTAATTTTGGGGGTTATTATAGAATTATGGTTGTCTTAGGGTTACTTTGCAGCTGGAAATATAGTTAACTCATTGTGGCATCAGAGAATCATAGGATTATAGTCTCAGAGTTCATGTAGTGCCACCTTCTCATTTCGCACATGAGGAAAATGGGCCCCACGGAGGTTATTCGTTGAAAGAAAGTAGCAATATAAATATAAAATATTTTATAGCTTTTTGAAAATGTATTTGAAAAATATTCAATGTATAAGTGACTTAGGTTCTCAACCCTGTATGATTTTGATTAACTAGAATTCATAGGAAAAGTCTGCTTGTTTCTGATTAATCCAGAAATAAAATTTGAATAAAACCATACTTTTTAAGTGCATCAGTTCATTTTTCTGCCTTAGTAAGCAAAGCAAATTGAATCTTTGGCAATTCAGGATTTAGCAGTGCTTCTGGGTCTCTTCTATCCTTCAAAGTATCACAATTTCATTGGTATGGATATTGCCCGCACTGATATTGATCTCAACCACTCAGCACGTCGGTACATTATTCGAAGACTTACTATGGCCCCAAACTCATCGCCATGTGGCCAAATATCTAGTTATGAGCCTCTGTTAATTTAGCCAAACCAATCATTAGTGGACAAAGGAACAGACTGTAACTAGGAATTTGGAGGACTGAGATGTGTTACAAACTATACTTAGGGCAAGAAGCATAAAACACACCCACAGCTAATTGGGGGTGGAAAGGGGAGAAGAGAATGAGAAATACTACAATATAGTAACTTCCTGTTTTACCTAATTATTTTTGCCAACTTGGTACTAAGCTCTGTTGATTTTATATTGAAGGATAGCAATTGCTGTTAGGGCCTTCTAAATTTGGCTTCCTGGGAAAAAGCAAAGTTGCTCTACCTCACTTATGGCTCTGGACACATGCTCTCTCATAGGGCCTATACTAACTAGGACATGCCAGTATGCTGTATTCCATTGGTATTCAGTTCAGTAGTTTTTGAGGCCAGTCTATTCTTTATGAACCCATTTGGGGTTTTCTTGGCAAACATATTGAAGTTGTTTGCCATTTCTTTCTGCAGTTTACAGATGAAGAAACTGAGATAAACAAGGTTAAGTTTCTTGCCCAGGCTCACACTAAGTTACTAAGTGTCTGAGGTCAGATTTGAACTCAGGAAGATTCATCTTCCTGATTCCAGGCCTGCGTGCCACCTAGTTGCCTCCCTTCATTGGTATAACCTTCCATTTCCTAGATATCTCATGGTATAATGGGACTTTGGAGTAGGATGTTGGTGCCGGATCAGTTTTCAATAATTAAAAATTGTGTGTGTATACAAACATATACACATACATCTATATATACACACATACACATATATACACATATATGTATATATACACATATGTATATATACACATTCTTATATGTATGTGTATCTTGTTTTTGTTATTATTATTATTATCATATTGGTTTGTAAAAGGTTATTAGGCTCAGATACTGACCCAAAGATTTAGTTGGGTGATTTGAAAAAGATAATTCTGATATTATATTGTTGCCATTTGTTTTTTTTTCTTTTAAAAGCAGAATGTAGATAAGATTATGGATTATCAAGAGCTCCAACTGGCAAGTTCCTAGTATTTCAGAAAATACCTATGTTTGATATCATGTTTCCTCATGTTTAGTATTTTCACTTGTAAGTAAGTGGCCAATTACTATCAGAAACACAAAATAAGATTTTAAAGGTTCTCAGAGTCACTCTAGCCCAACTTCCTCATTTTACAAATGACCAAAATGAGGTTTAGGGAGACTGAATGACTTGTTCAAGGTCTCACAGGTAGTAAGTAGCAGAAGCAGCATTCAAACCCAGATCTTCTGGCCTCAAAGCATGTTTTGTTTTGTTTTTCCACTCTACCTTATGCCTAGTCTTGATGTCTTAATGCTCCCACTGACAGGAGAGGGGACAGGTACCATTGTCTAATGGAAATCAGTCTTTGATTTAGGGTATAAAAAAAATCTGCCTCCAAGTCTTAACTCTAAGTTAAACATTTACTGAGGGAGGGCATGTCTTTTAACCTCCCCAGAGTAGTCAGTTCCTCATAAACATATTTGGATACTCATACCTGCCCTACCTTTCTGCACTGGGTTATTGTGAGGTTTCAGTGAGATAACTTATGTGAAGTATCCTGTAACTATAAAGTACCATGGAAACGAAAGGTGTTATGATGACTAGAGCTGAATGTTTGTGGTACTATCTTTCAATTTTCATTTCTCATTTGTAAGAATCACATCAGTGCATTTGCTTTAGAAATATGCAAATGTTTGAGTCTGCCTGGGATGAAGAGATGGGAAAGCATAGGAGAACAGAGAAGAGAGAGATAGAGACAGAGAGAGAGACAGGGAGACAGAATATTCCAGGTCACTAATAACTTGCTAATTCCAAATGGTGCATCAATAACACAATCATTGCAGCTTATTTTTTATAGAATTATTGTTATCTGTTTTGTGCTCAAAATATGCACATAGTGGCAATTTCATCTGTGAGAACTTGGGGAAATTGTATTAATCATTATAACTGAGTACAGACCCTTTCTCAGCATGACTCATAAATATCTCTGAGGATTAAAGCTCTTTACAATAACATTAATTTAATCTATAAGAGGACATTGAATGCAATAAATTCCATTTACAAATCTGAATGGGCAATGAAGAGAAAGCAGTCCTGCAGCCTGCTATTTTTAATGGAGACTGAAAAACAATAGAGCCAAGGAAAACATGCAAAGTTTCCTCTTGCTTCAAAAGATTGTGCAATGTAGTGACACTAATGAAGATAGAGTTTGCTAAGATGGATTTGCCCAAGTGCTGGTTACTGCCAGAGAGATGGTTATCTTGCTAAAAAGACTATTATTGATTATTCAATTTAGCGTTCATATATTTAAATTTTATTCAGGTTGGAGTGATGTTGAAATTTGGGATTCACAATTCTAGCTTGCCACAGCTCTGGTTGACAACAAAAATGTTAAAATTTAATCATCTTCAGAGTATAAAATGGCCACTGGAAGACTAATTTCCATTTTGTGGTTTATGGCCTCTTCTTAATATCTGATAATGTAATTATGCTTCAGAAAAGAATGAATCTTCCCTTGGTAACCTGAACAGTGCCCGGACTATCAATGAATTAAATAAAATGATATCAGATCTTGGAAAAGGCTTATTTGAAGACTCTTCTTTGAAACTTTCACTGTGATTTGACCTATTGTGCAGTGGGACAGAGCTATATGAAGTGAGGGGCTATAGTTCATCCTTTTGTTTCATCATGGATTAATCCATCCTCGGCTTCTTAAAGAGCTGTTGGATCAAGAATTGTTCATTACAAGGATTGTTAAAAACCAAGCTGAATGAACACCTTGCTTGCTTAGCGCTTCTTTTCCAGATGATACCTGAACAGAGCAAAAGTAAGTTGGAAAAAGAAGGCACTTCAGCTACTCAGGACAACTCCAGCATTTCCTGAAAGAGCAGATACTTATTTACTGGCATTAGACATCTTACTAGCTCTCATATTTGGCTTCATTGCTGCCAGACATACAATTTGAAAGGGGTAGCCAATGTGCAACTACAGTAAATACTTTCCCTTTTAAATTTCAGTTGTCGGGTCAGGTTTTGCTGTTTGCATTTCACTGAATTATATTCACTTCTCTCCCACTCTTTGCTGACAAAATGTAAAGTAAAATCATGTGGGATAATGATGTGACAGCTGAGAAAAAGGGAGAACTTAAGATAATTGTTATTGGATTTGTTATATTTGATGATCAAATAACTACTATTCCAAGATAAAGGAAAGAGGTGGTTATGAGTAACATCCTTTTGGGGATACTATAGGTTTTATTTATACTTGTTTTACAATGTTTTCCTTTCTTCTACTATTTTTAGTCTTTTAACAATACTTCCCCCCACAGAAAAAAGTTCTAGTAAAATAGGTATAGAAATATCTGTCACACATATATTAAAGAGGACTGTTTTAAACCATTATTCTGCATGTCAATGCTGAAATATTTAAAATAGTATGTCTTATGAACATCTGAAAAAAAGGTTCTGAAGAATAGAATTCACTTTTAATTGTTACCACAGGGATTCACAACCACAGAATTTGGAAGCAGAAAGGGATGTTATGAATTATCTACTCCAGGGGTTTTTAACCTGGGGTCCTTGAAATCCAAAGGGGTCTGTGGAAAGATTTCAAGTGGTCCAAGAACTTTGATGGAATAAAAATGCAACATCATTTTCACTAGCTTCTAACTAAATTTAGCATTTCCTCTGATCATGACTATAGGCAACAATTAACAAGGGTGCAAAGGCATCACCAGATTGCCAAAGGTGCTTAGGACACACAAATAAGCTTAAGAATCCTTGATCTTTGCTAAGACCCTTCCAAATGAGTGAGCAACTTAAGTCTCAGAGATATTACCTGACTTATCCTAAAGTATATAGCTACTTAGAGGCAGAGCTGGGACAAGAATCTGAATGTTTTGATTGCCTAGCTAATTGATCATCTCTAGCTACTAAAAAGCAGAGCTAATTTACTTTTTCATCTCAGCAATATACTGGCACAAGACTAGATTTTGATTGTAAATTATGAATGATACAACTAGACTATTAGTGCAGATGTACAATGTGCTTTGGAGAAGTCCTGCGCCATGATCACTCAATGAACAAACACTGATTAAGTGTTAACTATGTGCCAGGCACTGTGCTAAATTCTGGAGATTAAACAAACAAACAAACAAAAAAGCCAATTCTGATCAATCATCACACAATGATTTTCAATTACTAAGATCTAAAGATTCAATTCAGCATAACCACCAAGTATTTGTTAGTATCTTTTATGGAGAAGAAAGAGACAGACACAGAGAGAGAGACAGACAGAGACAGAGACAGAGAGAGACAGAGACAGAGAGACAGACAGAGACAGAGAGGAAAGAAGGAAGGAAACAAAGAATGAAGAAAGAAAGAGAAAGAGACAGAGAGAGAGAGAGAGAGAAAAGTCATTGTCTTCAAGGAATTTAGAAGCTACTGGATGTGGGATATAGAAGGGAAACATGCAGACATACACAGAGAAATTGATAAAATATTTTCAGAAGGGAAAGAGTCCTAACAACTAGGGCTATGGATACTTTTGCCACTTATGATCATTTTGCTTTCCAATTAATTCTGAATAATAAATAATAATAACCACAGATTTTGTTGTTGTTCAACTGTTTTCGGTTGTGTCTGACTCTTCAAGAACCCATCAGAGGATTTCTTCATAGAGATACTGGAGTGCTTTGCCATTTCCTTCCCCAGATCATTTACAGATGAGGAAACCTAGGCAAACAGGGTTAAGTGACTTGCCCAGGGTCACATAGCTAGTAAGTGTCTGAATCTAGATTTGAACTCAGGAAGATGAGTCTTCTTAACATAAGCCAGGCATTCTATTCATTGTGCCACATAGTTGTCCCATAACCGCATATTAGATTCTATTATTCAGAAGGACACAGGAACAAAATATTTCATGTAGAAATTGAAAATCAAATTGAATGACTTTTTTTTGAAACTAGTAACTGTTTCATTCTTAAAAGCTTTAAGGGCAAATTTAAAGGTGTACATTGAAAGAGAACTTCCTAAATGAACTACTCTCCTGGAAAAAGAATTTGAATCTCAAATCAGTAGGAGAAAGTATCATTTATGGTGAGTAGGCAGATGAGCCAATCAGGAGCTAAGCTACACATCTGGGGTGATTTACCCATTGAAGTAATAGTTCTCTTACTTACCAATATTCCTTAGGCCTTGTTTGCCATATTAGGAAATGCCTTTCATTTTAGGATTTCCTTTCCTCAAACCCTACAAAAATTAATATTTTCTTCCTGAATAGGATTCATGAACTAATATCACCAAAGCAGAAGTTAAAAATTAAAAGAAATAATAAATCAGTTTGAGGTGAGGATTTAAAATTTTAAAAAGGAAAAATCTCTTAAGAATCAAAAATTTAACCTTCTTTATTTCAGTTCCAGATTATTAAAAAAAATGGTGAAAGACAATTCTAGTCACAGAAATTTCACTACCCCCCACACACACATACACTGTTACTAGTACTTCTAGTACATCATCTGAGGAGCTTAAAAATATTTTACAAATCCTACCTGATAAACCCAAACAACATCCATCTACTGAGAAAGGTAGAAAGCATGACTGTTACTATTGACAATTACTATTACAGCCACAAGGGTTTTTTCCTTTAATCTCACTTTCCTAACACCAGACTTCCAGATTAATCCCTTTTAATAACACAGTGAGGTAAAAGCATAGAATGTGATAACTTCCAGGTTTTGTACATTGCTTTCTTTAGAAAATGACCATTTTCACTCGTATATGAATCCTTTCTTGGGGTGGGGGAAGAAGGTGTCTTTTTTTTTGTTTTTGTTGTTGATTAAACTTTGATTTTTTTTTTCTTCCCAGGAAGCCTTTGGAGGACAATTTGTCTATACTTTACAAATGTGAAGACAAGAATAAGAAATACTCCGATCATCTTTGCTGACATAATACTGCACTTGAGTCTAGTATTCTGTATAATTCTCAACACACAATAGTATTTGCTTATTTATTCAGTGTTTAAAATAACACTTCTTTCATGAGTTGCCTAGGGAATAAAGCAAGAAGACATATCATTTTTTGGTGGGATTATCATATTTTAAATATTTTCCTACCACCACCCAAATATGAACAAGAAAACAATAGCAACTCCCAGTTTTCTATCTCATCATTCCAGTCAACCTCCAGGGACTGCTAAGATCTCCAAATCTCTCATAAGGATAGTATGAAGTCAAATCACAGGACTATAGATTTAGAACTAGAAGAGGCTTTTGAGGTTATCTAGTATAGATCCCTTATTTTATAGATGAGAAAATCTAGAAACAAAAGATGGTGTAACTAGCCCAAAGTCATACAACTAGTGACTTAAAGAGCTGGGATTTGAACCCTGGTGTTCCCATTCCAAATCTAGTTCTATTTCTATTGCACTACAGTCAACAGAAGTGTGATGCCTTATGATTCTGATCAAGACTTCTCTCTCTATCTGACAGTTGATTATGTGTGGAACTAGAAGTTTACCTTCCATGCAAAGTTCTATCAGCATCACTGAGATTGATGCTGCCTTCTCATAAACTGACTTGTTTGGAAATCACTTCTAGTTCACTCAGCCTTGCATAATAACAAACAGATAAATGGATCTACAAGGGAAATCTGTTCTCACCAAAGTCACACAAAATACATGAACCCTATAAGGAGAAAAACAAATAGATTCATATATGCGTGAAAAGTGGTCCTATTCCAGACCAAATGGAACTCGACTTCCTCAGAAATACCATTAGTGGGGGCAGGGGTAAGCTTCCAATGTCAGAACCACCATGCTGGAAAATCTGTCCAGAAACAAAGGAAAATACCAAGCGCTAAGTAACCAGTTGAGGCTTCTACTTCCCACTGGGCTTTTCTAATGGACGAGATAGGGCTTACCGAGCATGCAAGAGTACAACTAGTTACATATATCTACAAAGATATTCTGTTCTTCAGAGCACCTGTGCTCTTCAGCATCTGGACAGAGGTTTTCAATTTGACAGATAAGGCTTAGCAACTGGGAGTTTTCACATAGCTTCCGGAGATTAAAAACTTTTGCATCAATACCTAGAGCACCTATCCCAGAGCCCCATCTATAGTTTTGATTAAGAAATGCTTTTTGAATTGAAATAGAACATGTATATGTTTTATCAGTTGGCTACTATTTTCTTAACCAAGACACAGGACAAGGCATTTGGACACATTAGAGAACTTATGGGGAATACGCACATATGTATACATGCATGTATGTATACATATGTGTACATACACATATGCACACACACATATACATACATAATATAAACCCTTAAAAGTGTAATAGATTTCAATTATAAAAGTAACTACACAACAAAATCACAATTACTTAAATACATAAATATCTGTTAATGACAATTATAATTTTTCATATTTTAATGGCTACAAACTCATCAGTTATATATTTATTATTGATATGTTTTGGGAAGTACCTTCATCAGTACAAGGTGTATTTAGAAATAAAAACTATCCCTTGGAATATCCATATTCTGTGGTATTATATGGGTGGCCACCCACTTTGGTCCACAATTAGTTCTGACTTTGTCTTAGTAAAGAGTAAGCTTAATATTTATGAGTTTAGAATGTAGGCATTCTCAGCTAGCTTACTTCTAACAGGAATCTAAGTCAATTTCCATCAATATACTTGGCCTACAACCTAATTTTATCCCTGAAGACTCCATTTGACTCTTCTGCATAGATAGCCTAAGTGGATTATTTGTTAGCTAATGGGAAAATGCCTACTGACCCCACTAAATCATAGTATGCATAAGCAGTGGAACACTCTTCCCTACCCCCATCCCACTGATTCAGCTTTGATATCCTTATTGTCATGTCTTGCCTGACTCTAGCTCCTTCATACTAGCAGCATGACTTCCTTTAAAAAAAAAAGTGCAATGTACTCTTTTTTTTTTCATTTTGTATTCCTGCTTTGATCACAAGCATACTAAATTACTGGAATTTTTGGTATTTTAATTGAATTTACATTGACAGGTTAGGAGGGGGAGATTCTTTTCCTATAGTTTATTCTGTAAATGTGGGTAGGAAGACGTTGAGTCACATGAGTTCTATTCTGATTTTAAGAGCTCACATTTCTACTACAGATAGCCTCTTGCAAATGCCAAGTCTGCCATGCCTAGGACTAGCCTTTATCCCTTCACTCTGGGCTGTTAATTAATACTGGGAAGTGTTAAGTTCACAGATAAGACCTCCACCCTTATCACTCCATTCATAAACAAAGAGGCTGCAAGTTAATTGCCTTCCTTGGTGGTTTCTGGAACAAACACAGAGGGAAATAGAATGAGGGGTAGGTACGGGGGGGGGGGGCAGAGAGAAAGGCTAACTTTATCCTAAAAGCCCTTACTTAGCCTAATTTCTGCGAGTTCAATGTCACTGTCCTATCGGTTGCCTTACTTGGCAAGGTCTTTAAAAACTGAGGTTAAGTAGATTTGGTTCCTGAATTTACAGGCTCCAGCTGTGATTAACTGCCCTTCCCATCTGGCCCTTCTATTCTTTTTGTTCCTTACATGAACATCCAGTACTTTTCCAATAACTGCCCCTAAAGAGAGATTCATCATATCTTCTCCAGCTGTGGATCATTATTGTTTAAGAAAAAACAAAACAAAAACAAACAAACAAAAAACCAATAATGTACTGATTAGAGACTTGTTATCACAGGTTCCATCTAAACCTAGAGAGTGGGGGATTCCTAAGGAAACTAGAGTCAGAATTCCCTTTCCTAAAGCCGTGGAGACTTCTTTTCCACCTGCTATGGACTCCCACACACACATCAAATTATGCTTCTGAGGTCCTTGGAGACTTCTCATTTTCACTTTTTTTTTTCCTTTTAAATTGGCATTAATTTTAACACTTTCTCTAAGTCTATGATAGGACTACATATGGACAGTTGATTCTGAAATTATCTCAAGCCTGGTCTTGGACCTGTAATTTCAGAGGTGTCTGAAGCTCCCAATGAGGAACTTTCTTACATATGCAAATCAGCACCTTCTTTGCAAGTTAGAGTGTTAGTTGCCTTAGAGATTTGAGAGATTAAGTCACATAGCCAAAGAATGTTAAAATTTGAACCCAGGTCTCTTCCTGTCTCCAAGACCAATTTTCTGTCTGATACACATTGATCTTGCTGCCTCTTGACATAGTCTTACATGACAAAAATAATCAAAGCATATTGAAAAGAGTCCTTGCATACTCTGTTATTCTATGTTCTATGGATAAAATTGCTCATATGGCATCCTCTCCTCACCCAGTAGGACCATTATACCTTGACTGTTCTCTCTCTTTTTCTCTGGTTTAGAGAATCATTTTCCCACTACAAAGCTCAGATCAGGAATTGATTCCTTCCTGAAGCCTTACTAGATCCCCTTAGTTATCAGTGTTCTCTTTCCTGAAATTATTTTGTATTTGTTCATTTTTGTATAACTTATATCTTCTAAGAGAGTGTAAACTCTAAGAAGGCAGCAACTGTTTTTGTTTCTTTTAATCATCAGCCTACCCCTTATAAAAATGTGAAGTGAAGTAGATGAGTTCTAAAAATCCTTCCAGTTTTTCTATTAGATCCTATAAGCCAACATAATTTGAGGTAGGAGAGAGCTTAGACCATTAGTAAGATCTTAAAAAGATCTGAATGAAATCATGAAGAAAGCCAGAGATTCTAGGTATCATAGGTATCACAGAAGGAATGAAATAAACATTTATTAAGTGCTTACTATGTGCCTGGCACTATGCTAAGTAGTTTACAATTGTTTTGGATCTTCAAAACTACCCTGGGAGGAGGGCTAACATTATATCCATTTTTCAGTTGAGGTAACTGAAGCAAACTGAGGTTAAGTGGCTTGTCCAGTATCATACTGCTAATAAGTGTCTGAGGCTAGATTTAAACTTGGGTTTAGGGGAGCAGAGTCAAGATGGTGGAGTAAAAGCAGTGACATGCTTGAGCTCTCCCTTAAACCCCTCCAAATACCTACAAAAAATGGCTCTAAACAAATTCTAAAGCAGCAGAACCCACAAAAAAACAAGAGTAAAACAAATTTCCAGCCCAAGACAACCTGGATGGCTGTCTGGAAAGATATATCACATGGGGCTGGGAGAGGAGCACAGTTCGGCGTGGGCACGAAGGCCGCAGAGACCCTAGAGCAGGCCTCAGAGGACTGAATCGCAGGCAGCTGTGGTGGTTTCCAGACTTCTCAATCCATGAACACCAAAGACAACTTAGAAGGTCAGTGGGAAAAGTCCGTTACTGCGGTGAGAGAAGAAGCTAGATCTCAGCCACTCCAAGGGCAGCGGCTGGCTTCTAAGCTTCCGGCCCACACACTGAGGGGGGAATCAAGTGGCTGATCAGAGGGGGATTGCAAGGATCTCTTTGCCAGGGTTGAGCTAGGAATCTCTTGCTTTACCGGTGCTTGGATCTGCGTCACAGTTCTGAGGGGTTGTCCTGGGGCAAGGAGGAGCACTGGTGTGGTGGAGCTTGTTGTGGCAGTGGAGAGGAAACACCTCGCCCCTTATCATAGCACCTTGGAAGAACTGACACTTTTCAGGTCCCTAGAAGTATCTCTGAAAATAGCTGTACAAACTCCCAAAACTTGGGACAGTACATTTTCCACATTGGAAACCAACTCTTACCTTAACAAAGAGTTTAAAAGTCAAGTAATTGGCCAGGATTGTAAGTAAGCAGCACAAAAAGAGTCAGACTATATTATCTTACTTTGGTGACAAAGAAGATCAAAACATACAACCACAAGAAGAAAACAAAGTCAAAGCTCCTACATCCAAAACTTCCAAGAAAAATGTGAATCAGTCCCAGGCCTTGGAAGAGCTCAAAAGGGATTTTGAGAAGCAAATAAGAGAAGTAGAGGAAAAACTGGGAAGACATGTGAGAGTGATGCAAGAAAATCATGAAAAGCAAGTTAACAGCTTGCTAAAGGAGACCCAAAAAAATACTGAAGAAAATAACACCTTAAAAAATAGCCTAACCCAAATGGCAAAAGTGGTCCAAAAAGCCAATGAGGAGAAGAATGCCCTAAAAGGCAAAATTGGACAAATGGAAAAGGAAGTCCAAAAGATTACTGAGGAAAATACTTCCTTAAAAATTAGAATAGAGCAATTGGAAGCTAGTGACTTTATGAGAAATCAAGACACTGTAAAACAAATCCAAAAGAATGAAAAATTAGAAAACAATGTGAAATATCTCATTGGAAAAACAACTGACCTGGAAAATAGATCCAGGAGAGAGAATTTAAAAATTATTGGACTATCTGAAAGCCATGATCAAATAAAGAGCCTAGACATCATCTTTCAAGAAATTATCAAGGAAAACTGCCCTGATATTTTAGAACCAGAGGGCAAAATAGAAATGGAAAGAATCCACCCACCTCCTCCTGAAAGAGATCCCCAAAGGAAAACTGCTAGGAATATTGCAGCCAAATTCCAGAGTTCCCAGGTCAAGGAGAAAATATTGCAAGCAGCCAGAAAGAAACAATTCAAGTATTGTGGAAACACAATCAGGATAACTCAAGATTTAGCAGCTTCTATATTAAGGGACCAGAAGGCTTGGAATATGATATTCTGGAGGTCAAAAGAGATAGGATTACAACCAAGAATCACCTACCCAATAAAACTGAGTATAATCCTTTAGGGGAAAAAATGATTATTCAGTGAAATAAAGGACTTTTAAGCAATCTTGATGAAAAGATCAGAACCGAATAGAAAATTTGACTTTCAAATACAAGACTTAAGAGAAGCATGAAAAGGTAAACAGGAAAGAGAAATCATAAGGGACTTATTAAAGTTGAACTATTTACATCCCTACATGGAAAGATGCTATTTGTAAGTCATGAGACCTTTCTCAGTATTAGGTTAGTTGGAGGGAACATATAGACAAAGGGTATAAGGTGAGTTGAAGATGAAGGGATGATATCTAAAAAAATAAAATTAAGGAGTGAGAGGATTGTACTGGGAGAAGGAGAAAGGAAAAGGTAGAATGGGGTAAATTACCTATCATAAAAGAGGCAAGAAAAAGCTTTTACAGTGGAGGTGAAGAGGGGGAATGTGAGAGGGAATGAGTGAATCTTATTCTCATCAGATTTGGCTTAAGTAAGGAATAACATGCACACTCAATTGGTTATGGAAATCTATCTTACCCTACAGGAAAATGGGGAGGGGGGGAAGGGGACAAGACAGCATGGGGATGATAGAGGGGAAGGTAGATTGGGGGAGGGGGTAATCAGAAGCAAAAACTTCTAAGGAGGGACAGGGTCAAAAAAGAGAACAGAATAAATGGGGGGGCGGGAGAGGATGAAGAGAAATATACTTCGTTTTTCACAACATGACCACTATGGAAGTGTTTTGCATGGCTCCACATGTATAATCTACATCAAATTGCTTGCCTTCTCAATGAGAGTGGGTGGGGAGGGAGGAAGGGAGAGAATTTGGAACTCAAAGTTTTAAAAACAAATGTTAAAAATTTCATGTAACTGAGAAATAAGATATGTAGGCAAAGGGATATAGAAATTTATCCTGCCCTACAGGAAAATAGAAGGGGGAGGAGATAAGAGAAAAACAACGGGGTCATAGAAGGGAGGGCAGATTGGGGGAAGGGAAGTTCAGAATGCGTGCTGTCTTGGCAGGGGTAGAGGAGAAATGGGGAGAAAATTTGGAACTCAAAATCTTGTGGAAGTTAATGTCAAAAACTAAAAATAAATAAATTAACTAATTAAAAATAAATGGAAAGAGGCAAAAAATAAATAGATTTTGGTTTACCTGACTCTAGGCCTAGTGCTGTATCCCAGTTACAACCCAGCTACTTCTTAAGTGAAGAGGGAACTCATTCCAGGCACACAGTTCAGCCCATGCAAAGGAACAAAGGTGGGAAAATGGAAGGCTAAGCTCAGGAAGATGCATATAGAACAGAAGCTTAATCAACTCTTGAAACATTTCCCTTAGAAGAAGGTTTTCAATGCAATTTACCAAATATTTACTGACCACATCCTATTCTTGGCACATGTAAAGAAGCAGCCCTTCGAGTTTGGAAAGGCTGACCTTAAGTCCTGACTTTGCTACATACTGGCTATGTGACCCTACATATGTCACTAAATATCTGTGCCCCAAGCAACTTTGTAAGACCGTAAGTTTCAAAGAAGATGCCAATCTTCACTGGTAGAGGAATTTCCTCATTTGAAATTTCCTGCACTGATCAAATCACAGGTTCATTAAAAAAAAATAAAGTAGAAGGCATGAGCCTTAGTGCTGGGGACAAATATAAATGCTATAGGCCCTGCATTGAAGGAGTTAGACTGACATAGGTGTTTTATAAGTTAGGAGAGATGAGAGCCAAGGAAAGATAAAGATAAAATACTGCAGAATTTGAGGGAAAGAGTAAACACTCCTCTACTTTTGCCAAGTTGATTTAAGTAGTTGCTAAATCCTCCAAATATAACAAACTTGGTATGTATTTCCTTTTCTGAAGTTCACTTGTCTGAAGTCTTGTGTTGTCTAAAAATCATTGCCCTATAAGGAATATTTGAAGGAAATGGTTGGGTTTAACCTAGAGAAGACTTCAAAAGAAATATGGTAACTATTAAGTAGCAGATTTTAAGTTGATGCAACAAACAACTTTCTAACAATTAGAGTTTTCCCAAAGTATAATGAGTTGCCTAAGAGATAATGGGTTATTATTCTCTGGAAGTCTTCAAAAAGCATCTGGGAAAGCATGTATTAGTAATATTTTAGAGGAAGCTGGGTGGTGCATTGGATAGAGTGTTGGCTTTGGATTCGGGAAGACCTGAGTTCAAATCTGTCCTCAGATACTTACAAGCTGGGACACTAGGGAAGACACTTAACCTCTGTCTACCACAGTTTATCAATTTGTAAAATGGAGATAATAATGGCACCTAGCTAGGAGAATGGGAATAGAAATATGAAGTGGAGGTGATGAATATATTTAAGGAATTAGATCTGGTAAATAAAATGTCTGAAGAAATGTGGACAGACATTTACAATGTTGTGATGAAGGCAGCAACAGCAACAGTAACAATAACAACTACAAATTCTTAAGAAAAGAAGACCAAGAAAGTAAAATATAAATAGATGAACAAGCAGGAAAGGGAAAGGAAAAGGAGAAAAGGAAAGATATACCCAAATGAAGGCCAAATAGCAAGGAGAGATAAGAAGGTTTTCTTAAACAAGCAAGGAAAAAAATAGAGGAAAACAATAGAATGGGAAAGACAAGAGATCTCTTCAAGAACATTGGAAATATTAGGGGAATGTTTTATGCAAAAATGGGCATGTTAAAAGACAAAATTGATAGGGATTTAAGAGAATCAGAAAAGAATAAGAGGTAGAAGAGTACAGAAAAGATGGGGCAGCTAGGTGGATAGAGAACTGGCCCTGGAGTCAGGAGGACTTGAGTTCAAATCTGGCCTCAGACACTTGACACTTACTAGCTATGTGACCCTGGGCAAGTCACTTAACCCCATTGCCTAGCCAAAAGAAATTTTAATTAAATTAAAATAAAACAATAAAAAGAATACACAAAAGAACTATACAAGAAAGATCTTAATATCACTGATAAAATGATGGTGTTGTTACTAATCTAGAACAAGACATCCCTGGAGAATGAAGTCAAGTGGGCCTTAGGAAGCAATGCTAACATTAAGGCTAGTGGAAGTGATGGAATTCCAGATGGGCTATTTAAAACCCTAATAAATGATGTGTTAAAGTGCTGCACTCAATATATCAACAAATTTGGAAAACACAACAATGGCCACTAGACTGGAAAAGACCCATTCACATCCCAATGCTAAAGAAGGGCAATTCTAAGGAATATTCAAATTAACAAACAATTGCACTCATTTTACATGACAGCAGGGTTATACTTAGGATGCTACAAGCCAGGCTTCAGCAATATGTGAACCAAGACTTATCAGAGAGCAGGATGGTTTTGAAAGAGGTAGAGGAACTAGAGACCAAATTGCCATCTCTCACTGGCTTATGAAGAAAGCAAGGGAGTTCCAGAAAAAAAAATATGCTTCTACTTCATTAACAATACTAAAGCCTTTGACTTCATCCTAACCTCAAAATGTGGCAAGTCTTCAAAGATATGGGAGTCCCAGATCATTTTGTCTCCTGAGGAACCTGTATGTGGGCCAAGAAGCAACAGTTAGAAATGAACATGGAACAATTGATTGGTTTAAGATTGGAAAAAGAGTATGACGAGACTGTATATTGTCACTTTATTTATTTAACTTATATGCTAAGCGCATCATGTGAAATGCCAGGCTGGATGAATCAAAAGCTGGAATTAAGATTTCCAGGAGAAATATCACCAATCTCAGATATGCAGACAATATTACTCTGATGGCAGAAAGTGAAAGAAATTAAGAAGCCTCTTAATGAGGATGAAAGAAGAGAATGTCAAAGCTGGGTTGGAGCTTAACATAAAAAAAAAAAAACAGATCTTGGCAACTGGTCCCATCACTTCCTGGCAAATAGGAGAAGAAATGGAAGTAGTGTCAGATTTTATATCCTTGGGCTAAAAGATCACTGCAGACGGCCTCTGCAGCCATTAAATTAATAGATGTTTGCTCCTTGGAAGGAAAGTTATGACAAATCTGGACAGCATACTGAAAAGCAGAGACATCACCTTATTAACAAAGGTCTATATAGTCAAAGCTATGTTTTTGTTTTCCAGTAGCAATGTATTGTGTGAGAGTTGGACTATGAGGAAAGCCAAGAGCTGCAGAATCAACACTTTAAAATTATGGTGCTGGAGGAGAATTTTGAGAGTCTCTTGGACAGCAAGAAGACCAACTCAGTCAATACTTTAAGAAATTAATACAATGGAAGGTCAAATATTGAAGCTGAAGCTTAAATATTTTGGTCACATAGTGAGATGATGCATGTGTGCATGCATTCTGAAACTGCTTGGTATATCAGGTCTCCTTCAAACACTGACTCTATTAGGCATCCAGTCTCAACCCAAACTGGTTATTTTCTCTGGTCTCCATAAAAACTGATTTGAAGCTTTACTGGACTTTGGCTGTTTAGAAATCTATAGAGACAATATATTACAGCAGAGAAAGCACTGCATTCAGAGCCAAAGGGATTGGGTTTAATTCCTGACTCTACAACTTAGTGCCCATGTGACTTTGAGAAAATCACTTCATCAGGGCCTCAGTTTCCTCATGTGCAAAATGAGAAAGTTGGACTACATATATCCTAAGGTTCTTTGGGGCTAAAGTACCTTGTCATATGGTGATACATTTCATTTATAAAATTATTGCTATGGAATGACCTATCCCTTCTTCTGCAAAACTATTTTATCTCAAAATCATGTCAATATAGAGCTAATTAATGAAGTTGGATAGAGCAGGCTGATAATTGTGCTACTTGAGAGCCCTAAAGATCTTTCAGTTTTCAGAAAAGCTTGTGTTTTAGTAGACTTTATTTTAAAAATTACTTCTGAATGATTTGAATCATGGAGGGGGAAAAAAAGAATACAAGACATATGATTTATGAAAATTGTCATTTTTGGTATTCTTGCAAGTTTGGCTAATGTGTGAAGATGTACTCCCAAAGAACACATCAAGATTTTAGATAAGCTTGGTGTTTTATTAATAAAGTCTGGGGTCTCTGCAAACATACTTGAAGTCATAGTTAATTTATTACATTACCTACTACAGTTCTCTCAAAAATGTGAGACAAAACATTTTTATTAAAACTGAGAGAAAAAACCCAGAAGCTGTCAATAGTCAGAAAAGCATTTGCTACTATAAGTGATTTCTATGATAATTACCAAATATGGACCTTAAAATATTATGTAAATTTTATTAAGTGACAAAGTCATGTAAGTTTTGAAAAATGACACCACGGTTGCTCATTAATGGGCCTATATGGATGTAAATCTCTTTAAAGATTTATTTTCTTATTCTTTGAAGAAAAGTAACTTTGCTGAGATATTAATGACCTAATTGTGAATAGAATATCCCATTTTGTTGAAGGATGGTTCCCTTGATCCAGTCAATAAATAACTATATGTGGAAAAACTGACATTGGATTGATGGGTAAGTATTGTAATCACCAAGTAAAGATTTATGGCTTGTGGGGATAATGTGAAGGTACAAATACCTATGAATTGAAGTTTATGGGTCCTTATAAATGACTTTAGATATTTGTATTTAATGTGCCAATACTGTAGTAGATATACCTGAGAAGGTTTTTCTGGGGTGTTGATTATCTATTCACTAAATTTATTGAAGGAATTAGATCTAGTAAATAAAATGCCTGAAGAACTCTAGACAGTTTATTAATTCATTAAAGTTGAAGTCTTTGGACTCTCTGAAGGTTCTTCACCTGAAATTCCTGACCTCTGACAAATACTTTCTAGACCCTATAGCAGGCAGATAATACCATAGGATAAGGAATAGTATCTTACAATCTCAGTAAAAAGCTGCAAAACTTATCCACAAGCATCCATTCACCAATCTGAGATCTGTGGATGGATATGCAGTCATATATATCAATATGTCATATTCTTGGTGCCAAAAAGAATGCCCATCTCTGCTAACAAATGAGTCACAAATTGTCCATAATAATGTGGGCTGGGTATCCTGACCTCATGCTAATTATCTAAAAGTGATTGAGTGAGGTTGGGATCCAAATTTTCTAAGCAGTATGAAGTACCACTGCCACTGAGGGGAAAAATAAATGAGTGGAAAGGAACAAGCTGAAAAGAAATGAGAAAAAATAAAAGAAATGAGAAAAACTACTTTGTAATCTGCAATAGAGCTTTGGTGCCTCCCTTGGCTGGATCTTACGTTCCTAGGCTCTAAGAATTTAACATAAAAGACATGGCATATTTACAATGCTGTAGATCTGACAAATGGGTTCAATTTTGAATCTGTTAGCTAATCAGCAACAACTATATTTGTAATTATCAATAGGCCAATCTCAAAAGCTCTAGAGTTTGGGCACTAGTTTCCACAAAGTAACAGAAGGTGGGATGCCTATTAAATGCTTATCTAAACTAATCAGATCTTCTGGCTCTGCCAAATTCACTTAGAAGTACTAGGAGATCCAGTTGCCTATAAGTCACTTCTAAAACAAGATCTGGTTTGAGTATGAGTTTGAAATCATATGCAATGGTTTATTACAAAGTACAAATTTCTATCCACTGAATTCTTTTACCTCTTTGGAATAGTTGTTGGGTAAAATGTGTTCTATATGGAAATAGGCAGAAAAAATGAATCATCTTTCTGGTTTCCATGTTATCTTATATCTTGGTTTAGGTTTGATTTGTTTGTAGTTTGATTGTTTCCTCTTACCAGTCACTCTAAAAATAAGCATTTGGAAAAAAAATTCATTTTAATCATTTCATTTTAAAGCACTATCTTATGCCTACAGAAGCTCCTGGAGAGAATCCCTCTCCATTTTGCCAGCTTAGCTCTGGTCCCATTGCCAGGTCATCTCTAATTATTAGCTTGGTAAGATCATGAGAGAGAGACCATGAGATAACTGGGACAAACTCATTCACCACAGCTGGAACTGAATATCTGGTGAGCAATCCAATATAGGTGATGTTGATTTATGTTGATAAAATAGCATAATTGGATTATTGAAGTATTCATAAAACTCAGCTGGATTTGCTATTTGAAGTAGAAATACAAAAGCACAGGCACAAGTTTAGTGTTTGCCTTATCTATAAAGCTAAGAGTTGCATTTGAGCAGTAACATTAGGCTATGACTAACTATAATACTATGAAAATGCTGCTTATAATTGTAATCCATGGCTGGATTGACATGGACAGGATTTAATCCTATGGGTAGTCTCTAAAACAGAGGTTCTCAAAGCATGGACCAGGAACTCCTTGGGGTCCACATGAACCTTTCAGTGGATCTACAAGGTCAAAATTCTTTTGATAATAACACTAAGATGATTTATTTAATAATATAATATGTGTATATGTGTATATACATATTCACACATACATATACACATATACATATACACACATACACATACACACACAAAAGCCCTTTGGGGGAGTCTTCAATAATTTTTAAAAGTGTAATGAGGTCCCCAAACCAAAAAGTTTAGGAACCACTGCTCTAAAAATTCAATTATCTCCTCCACAATGTGAACAATGGGATCCATAGTTCCCATAATAAGCACCTGAGATAACAAAAACAAAAACATTTTATTTCACAATACATACAATGCAAAGGACTTGAAGGTTCCCATCATGAAATGCAGCAAACTCATAAAGACAGTCTCATTAAGCCATATCTATATAATTCTCCTCTCTTTCTAGTGGTTCCTAGTTTGTACATCTTAGAATTTTCTAGATTCGGTGCCACCATACTATAGTTTGGGATATTCTCAAAGGTGATCTGAACTTGTGGTTTTATCAGGGCAATAACCTGAAATTCCAGTGAATCTCTCTTTCCATACAGGCTTTTCCTTCAAGCATCATAGTATACCTTCCGTGGTTTGAGACTTACCTAGAAGGCAAAAGCACTTTGGAGTTGCTAGATAGGACCTGCACTAACCCAGTATGTTACTGTAATAGTAAGTACTGAATCATAGACTTTTATTCCCTCATATTATGTCTTTAATCCCTTAGTGATCCTCCAGTTGCAAGAGGATCAGTGAAAACATGGATGCTACTCTAATCTTTCTGAGGCATAATGCTCAAGAAATTTAGGTTCTCTGGATAGAGAAACTGAACTGTTGAATTTGTGACTACTTAAAGAGCAACCCCTAAGGTTGATATTGTAAAAACAAAAACAAAAACAAAAACAAAAACAAAAACAAAAGTCACTTCTCATATTTGAGGGCTAGATTATGGCATTGAGTTACCCAGATAATCCCCTTCCTCTAACTAGGAGGCAGGAACTAAAGAATGAAAGAATAACATTGCCCAAATCTCATCCAAAGACCATGTGCTTGTTTGCTATTAATTCTTATGTGCTTTTCTAGCATACTTTGCCACTGACCCTGGTATTTCCACCTTTTGAATCAGAAAATGCCCACTCTCACATCTCCAGTCTTTTGGTTCTGCCTAGAAAGGGAGGGAAAAAGGCAAAAGGTAACCAAGGACTCTTTTCTTGGGCTATGTTGGCTAGACAAGCACATCCACCTTCCTTGTGTCAAACATTTATTAAGCACCTACTATGTGCTAAGTGCTGCACTAAGTGCTGGGGATACAAAGTAAAAGGGGGGGGGGGAAGTCCCTGAACTCAAAGAGCTCCCATTCTAATAGGGGAAACAAAATGCAAACAATTATGTATAATAATTTTATATATACAATAAATTTAAGATATTCAAGAAAAGGAGGGTACTAACATTAAGAAAGATCAAGAAAGGTTTCCTATAGAAAGTAGAATTTTAGATAATATTTGAAGGAAGTCAGGGAAGACAAAAGATAGAGATGAGGAGGGAACTAATTTGAGGCATAGGGAAAAATTGGTGCAAATGCCCAAAGTAGGGAGATGGAATGTCTTTTGTGAGGAGGCCAATGTCACTGGAACAAATAGTATATGAAGGGGAGCAATATGTAAAATTTTGGAAAGATAGGAATTGACAAGCTTGCAAAAGTCTTTAAAAGCCAAACAGATAAAAAATCTGGCCTCAGACACTTGACACTTAAAAGCCGTGTAACCCTGTGCAACTCACTTAATCCCAATTACCTCAAAAAACAAAAACAAAATGAAAGCCAAACAGATAATATTACATGTGTTCCTGAAAGCAATAGGGTACCACTGGAATTCATGGAATGGAGGCAGGGGTATCACATGATCAGACCAGTACCTTACGAAGATCAGTTTGATGGCTGACTGGACTAGAATGGACTAGAGGGAGACCAGCCAATAGGCTACTGAATACTATAGGCATGAAGTGATGAGGGCATAAACCAGAGTGGTGACAGTTTTAGAGCAGAGTAGGTGGCATATAAGAGTTATGTAATAAAGGCTAAATGAATAGGATTTGGTACCTGGTTGAATTTGAAGGATTAGAGACAGAGTTGAGGATAATACCTAAGTTATAAACCAAGGTGGGAGGTTGGGAGTGTTTGCAACTGAAATAGAAAAGTTAAGGAGAAGAGAAATTTTGGGGAGGGAAGATGATGAATTCAGTTTTGGACAACTGAGTTTGAATGTCTTTAGGACACTCAGTATTCGAGGTCCAGTAGTTGAAAACATAAAACTGGAGGTCAGAAGAAAGGTTAGGGCCAGACAAGCAGATCTTGAAAATATCAGCATAGACTTGATAATTCATTCCATGGGAGTGAACAAAATCACCAAGTGAAATAACCTTGAAGGAGAAGAGAAGAGGGGCTAGAAAGAACCTTAGGAGACATCTAGCAGTGTGCTGAATTTAACTACCAGACCTCTGAAAAAAATTTCACGACACACTTTTAAATTTAATCTGTATTACTATTTCTCTATCATTTTCTTAAGTTTAGGCAGTCAAATAATAAATCAAGCCTTGATTTCTAGCATTTACTGGTTTCTGAGGTGTTATTGCTCAAGCTGAAAATTTAATAATTGGCTCTCTCTCATGCTAGGATGAACTGGCTCTGGCATAGCCCTGGGGATACCTCTGGGTTACTGGGCATTATCTGGATGAAGATCTGGCAAAGGAAGTATTGGTCAGATAGGCAAAAAGAGAACCAGGACAGAGCATTGTCATGAAAACTTGGAGCGAACAGAGTGTAAAGAAGAGGGTGATCAACAGTGTCAAAGGCTACAGAGAGGTCAAGAAGGATGAAGATGGAAAATTAGAGTGAAGAAGAATGGAAGACAATAATGGATTGCTAATGCCTCCCAATCCTATGTCAAAAATTATGAGTGAGAATACCCTCCAACTACTCTAATGGTTGGAAAAGAAAGAGTTAAAATGGTACTCTCAACATCATTCAATACTGGATGGTGCTGTAGCATTTGTATGCATTACTGTCTATCAGAGGTACAGTTTTTGTTTTGTTTTGGTTTGGTTTGGAGGGAGGCATCCTTTTCACTAATCTCTTGTTTTCAGTTATCTTCTCCAATAACATACAAGGTTTTAATCCTCTCACCTTTCATTTCTTCCACTTACGATGTCTGAATTGTCCCTGCCTTCATTGCTATCTACAGCTAACCTCTGTGCTGACCATCTTACCACTGAGTTAATCACAATAGTTATAGGCAATCTTCTCTGTTGTTAGGTCTCTAGGCACTATAAAGGAAATGAGGGTGTTGTTCCTCATGTAGAACAACTACTCATATCAAAACAATGGTTGCTCACCAAATTAAAACACTTTGTTCAAATTAACACATTTTGATCAACACTCAAGTGTGTATTTATATTTCTCTATTGGGAGCATTTCTATGTTCACTTTTCTTTCCATATATCATTTCTTCTCAAGGTAACAATTTGGCTTTCCAAATTTCCATTCTTTTATCTCATTGAGTAAAAAAGTATTAATTTGGCTAAGTCTAAATCGTGCCAAAACTCCCACCCATTCATATTTAAAATAATGGTAAACATTATTAGTAACGTATCTGTATTAAATGTTCCATCTTTCATTTATTTAAAAATAAAATACAGAACTCTCCAAAATTTGACAAATGAGAAAAAGTGTCAACAACAAACTGTCTGTGTTTTGGATGTATTGATTTATAGGTACTTGGAAACACATAAAGCTACATAAAAGATAAAACATAGTTCTTGGTTGGCAAGCTTAGCCCATTCTTAGCTGGGGGCATGTTTCTTTATGGGTGTCATAACCTATGAAAAATAGTTTTTGTGGGGTGATTCTGGTGGGATTTTCAAAGACTAAAAAGTTGGTAAGAATCTCGACAAGAGAAAATTATAATTCCAATTTCAGGAAAATGGCCCCAAAAGTTTTACTGATACTTTTAATATTTAAATGCAATTAGTAATATAAAAAAGGCTTTCTTAAAGATAACAGAAGTCATGAAAAGGTATTAAACAATTCTTATGTACCTGTTCTCCTTTGAATAAATCTGACCCTAAATTTAAAGGCACAAAAAAAAGGGAATTAGGAAACCTAGAGATAGCACTAAAATTGGCTATTAAAAGATTAGAACATTTTTCAGAAGGATAGGCACTGAAGTCTGACAATATATCCAGAAAACTAAAGAAAGGTGGAATGGAATAGAAATAGAAAGAGTTTTGTTGAAAATTTTATGTCTCTGAACACTGATCAACATAAATTCAATTTAAAATGATATAGGGCACATCTCCAGAGGACCTATGATGAAACATGTGACCCACTTCCTCACTTCCTAACAGAAAGGTGATGGACTCAAAGTGAGGAAACAAAACAACACATACATTTTTTGGACTTGGTCACTGTGTGAATCTGTTTTGCTATATTATTGCTTATTTGTCACAAGAGATGGCATCCCCACAAACATCCATTTTAATTGGATAGAGAAGAAAGTGGCAATGGTAATGCCCTCCCCTAAATTACCAGAAGGAAAGAAAAACACAACAGGACCGTTGAAATTTGCAAAGAGAACTACACAGGAAATTTCAGAAAGAAGCACAGACAAATGGGACAGTTTTGAAAGTAACAGGTTGAATTTATTACGGTCTTTAAAAAAAAGTGGGATAAGCGATCATAAAAAAAGGGGAAAGGTCCTCCATGTACAAAAATATTTATAGCAGCTATTTTTGTGGTGGCAAAAAATTGGGAATTATGGGAATACCCACCAATTGGGGAATGGCTGAACAAGTTGTAGTGTATGGATGTAATGTAATATTATTGTGCTATAAGAAATGATGAGCAGGCAGACTTCAGAAAAAACTGGAAACACTTACATGAACTAATACTGAGTGAAGTTAGCAGAACCAGGAGAACATTATACACACTAACAGCAACAATGTACAATGATCAACTATGATAGACTCAGCTCTTCTCAGGACTACAATGATCCAAGACAATTCCAACATCCAGAGAAAGAACTGTAGATTCTGAATACAGATGGAAGCATACTATTTTCACTTTTTTGGTTTTTTGTTTTTGTTTTTTTCTTTCTCTTTTTCCCTTTTGTTCTGATTCTTCTTTCACAACATGACTAATGTGGAAATATGTTTAACATGATTGCACATCTGTAACCTACATCAGATTGCTTGCCATCTTGGGGAAAAAGGACAGGAGGTAGGGAGGGAGAAAAATTTGGAACTCAAAAATTTTAAAAAAATGAATGTTGAAAACTATCTTTACATGTAATTGGAAATAATAAAATACTATTTACAAAAAGAAAAAAGAAAAATGCAAAAAAGTAAAATTAAAATAAGCCAAAAAAGTGGGATATAATGGTGATTCATAGCTTCATATATAAGCTTCTTTTTATGTTCTACTTCTATATATGGAAATACTTCTTTTAAGGATGTTTGATAGGTTCAGAATAACATATATAAACATGTATATATATATGCATATACATATGCATGTATAGATATAGATATCATAAAGACTCAAAATGAGAAGTGTAGAGTACTGAATATATACTAGATTTTGAGTCAGAGGTCCCATGTTGAAATCCTGGCTCTGCCACCCACTATCTGTGCGGCCTTAGGTGAGATATTTATCTATTCAGAACCTCTCCTCATTTATGAAATGAGGAGGTTAGAGTAGACCAGAAGTGTCAAACATGTAGGTGACCACACTCCCAAGTGCAGCCTGAACTAGGTTAAAATGTAATTAGGAAATATTTAACAAAATGAAGAAAAATATAATAAAACAGTGTTAATATGTCTTTTTCTAAGTCAATTTGTGTCCCAATGAGATCCTTCTGTATGGTGTAGTGGCCTCTGTTTCTATTGGAGTTTGACAGTCTTGGAGTAGATGTCTTCCAAGGTCTTTTCTAGCTCTAAAAGCACAATCCTATGAGCCTAAATAGGGCATGCTCATATCCTCAAGCAGTGTCTAAGTGAAAAAAGCTCTGGAAGCAAACTCGCTTTGAAGTCAAATTCCCCTTGATGTATTTTAGCAAGTTCCCTTATTATTATTGGATGGGTAAACAAACAGTTCCTCACCTGGTAAAGAAGTCTCAGGTGGCATGCCTCTCCAAGTTTAGCCCTCAAAGACAGATATGGGGTCCATCAGCATGCCTTTCCTCACAGTCTTTGCGGATCATTGAAGCAAATCATAGTTTGTGTTTCACTAGCATGTCTTCAGAAATCGTAGGTCCCTTCTATACCACAATGAGACAACAAGTAACTCTTTACTTGAGTTTTGGGTGTGTTTTCGTTGTATTGGTATATAGGTATAAATAAGGCTTACTGGGCAGCATCAAAAGAGCAAAGTGTGAAGGGCTAATTAGCAAAGCATAGAGCCTATAAACAGTAGTAATATAATCTCATTTTCTGTAGCAAATTATCCAAGAATAGTCCAATGCGTATTAGCACCATACTTTCATACTTTAAAATTTCATTTTTTTTGCACTAGCACAGTGAGGATTCTCTCTTCTAATGTAGATTGCAACCTCATTGTGCCTTTGTGCATGGTAAAATGAATGTTATTATGCAGCAAGGAATAACAAACATGAAGAAGTCAGAGAAACATAGGAGGATTTGTATGAACTGATGAAATAATATACCATGGATTCATGTCCCATGGTTTTTCAGCCATTGCCCAATTGAGAGGTATGGACTTTTTTTTTCTAGTGCTTTGATTTCTCAAAGATTGTTGCTGCTATGTATATTTTGGAAATTGTTTTATGAGCATGCCCTCCTTGTGATATTTGCATATTAGTAGAATGGACAAATCTAAAAGTAAGAACAATTTAGTCACTTTTCTTATATGATTACAAATTAGTATCCAAAATTGCTGGACCAATTCCCAGTTCTACCAACATTGTATTTGGTTATGTTGCTTGTCTTCTCTTAGCTTCTTTAGCACTGACAGTTCTCTTTTCAGTCATCTTTGCCAATTGTATCAAGTGAAAACTCAGTGTTTTAATTTGCATTTTTCTTACTATGAGTGGTCAGGAGCATGTTTTACAGTATTCATTTAGATTTTATAGCAGGGAAAGAACTCATAGATTGAAAATGAAGGGATGGGAAAAGATGATTCTGGGAAATTTTGCTGGAGTTGATAGGGGTGGGTGGAATAAAAGGTATACATAGAGTTGATTGGTTTTGTTGAAGAAAAGGGATATGTTTTCATTATAAACTGGAGTAACCAAAAAAAGAGTGTGTTATGATGTCAATGGAGTTTTGAGACAAGGATAGAGATTGTGAGATGATTAGAAGAGGATAAAGGCGATCTCTAGGTGAATAGCCTTAATTGTCCTTCCTAAAATATGAGGAATAAATTGCAACTGGTTGAATGTGGAAAGGGGATGATTTAGCTATAACTACTGTGGTAAATGAGTTAGATAATCACTTAGGGACAGATCAAAAGATTTCATTGATTCTATGAGGGCCTAGTTGAGATTAGGTAATAAATGTGTAGTTGACCCAATCAACACATTTATGTGGTTTCTTCTAGTTCTATTCAGCAGAATATGTGTAGGAACAGAGAGGTGATAAGTGGGAGTGATGTAAGGTTTGGGATTTGACTAGGAGTGAGAGTTGAGAGCATAAGGGAGTAAAGGATTCCAGGGTAGAGAGGCAATAAGAGAGGCCAGGGTAAAGGACAGTATAGGATTGAATGGCTTCATCAAAGGGTCAGCATAGGAAAGGAAGTTAATGTAGCCAGAGCAAGGGTGATGGCCTGAGCCCAAAAATATTATACTTCCATGATCAAGAATTCTGAAATTGGTTTACATGATTGTAATCGCTTATCATTCTGTCTGTCCCCATACCTGTTATTTCCTAAACCTATCACTCATGATGTAATTCTTCAATCCTTCAGTAGCTTCCCAGGCTATTACTAGTATCTACTTCTTTGTTTATTTGTTTTATCCTGTTAATGCTATAATACTGTCTTTGCTTTTTTTCTATATCTCTAAAATAATTGGCAAATATTTTCTAAAGAAAATTTTATACATTTATGTATATGTATGTGTGTGTGTTTATTTATTTAAATGACTCATCCCATAGTCATGACATTGTCTAGCTTTAGCTGTATAAAACATACATATCATTTCTTAGTCTTTCATTGCTATATCTCAATGTGTTTAATTTTATTTGGCTTGGTCAATTTACACATTGAAGACCCTGCTCACCTCTGGGTATTTTTTAAAGGAATCAATTATTCTCTCTTTTTTAACATCTAATTATGTTCTATCAGTTTCTCAGTATATATGATTTGGAATATAAACCACTTTGCTTATTTCAGAGTATCAAATTCTATGTTTTCCCTTTGAATTCTTTTAAATAAGAAATAAACCTACATTCTGATAAATTATCCTTTGAATGTGAAAATGTTTATGTTGTTTGCAAAATCTGGTGTTTTCTTCTAAAATTCTAATTTGACCATGATGTCCCCAGGTGAGTAAAATTTTACATTTCTTTCTGTTTGTGTTCCATAAGCTGGCTCTCCTCTCTCTCTCTCTCTCTCTCTCTCTCTCTCTCTCTCTCTCTCTCTC
>NW_020954594.1:11902884-11952884 GCF_900497805.2 Vombatus ursinus
CTCTCTCTCTCTCTCTCTCTCTCTCTCTCTCTCTCTCTCTCTCTCTCTCCTTTAACCCAAGGCAAAGTCTAATAGTTGGATTTTTATGAAGGATAAACAATAAGGACCAGTAAACATGAATCAAAACAAAAGGGAATAAAAGGATCTGTGAATGATCTGAAGCATATTTGAAATCATATCTGTGCATTGAAGAATCATTATTAATTCAAATGAAAGCACAGGTATTTGTGATTCAGTAAAAAATGTTTTGAAATTTGTGAATTAAGGAAATTGTTTTCAGCTCTACAAGCTGGAATAAATAAGATATGAAAAAATGTGATTCAAATTTTTGAGAGCCTGTAGAAGAGTTCCATTCTTGTGCTTCATTATAGTATGGAGGTCATTCTGGGTTCATGATGGGTTTCTAGATAATCACATGCTTTACCTCAGGGGAAATAATTTAGGTATTATCCGAGGGACTTGTAGCAGTTGCTCTACCCAAGTGGTGTCAAACTTAAATAAATCTCTTCAGGCTGCACACTGATTTATGAAATCACAAATTAACCATATCTATATAGTTTTATATTTTTATTTATTTTGTTAAACACTTGCTAATTATTTTTTATCTGGTTCTGGCTAGATGGTACTAAATTTGAAACCTCTGCCCTATCCTATGCTCTTCAGAACATCTGCAGCTATCATTTTAATTTACCACTAGTGAATTGAGTATGTGTGTGGAGAGGGGGGGAGCAGCGTCCAGTCATGTGTGACTCATCTTCTGAGAACCCCCTGATTGGTTGATCAACTAGAAGATATAATGATGCCAAGTGGCAGACCTGGTAGAGAAGGAGGGATGCCGATTTTCTCTTGGATACATCCCTTCAGGTGACAAGATGTGATCTCAGTAAAAGATAGAGAAGATCTACCCATTTCTACCCTTCCATAATAATGCTCCACATAGAGCAAGCCTCCACTAGACAGGACATAAGCCAGTAGAAGTCCCTGTCTGCCTTTGCCTCTCTTTTGCATTTTCCTTCTCTAACATTGACTTTGTTAATGATCCACATTCACATTGATATTTCGCTGAACGTGAAACCAAATGACATAAAAGTTGTAGGAAAAAGTTCACTTTCAGTTTCTCTCAGAAATGTCTAAAGTAGTTTTTTTTTTAAATTATCATGCACCTAATCACAATTAGAAATATCATGTGGGTCACCTGATCAACTTATATTACAATTTTCATGATAAATATAATGAAATATACCACCATGAGAATAATCTTAGTTTATGAACCAACATCTGTTGCAGACCATGAAGAGAAATTCAATGAATAACTTGATATTAACCTACAAACAAAGCAAGCATATACCAGATCAAATGATATCATTGTACATATAGGAAAATATGCCAAAAACCCATCTTGTCAAAAGCCATGTTGAAAAGTAGGAGTGAGACTAAGAAATGCAAAATGCCAAAGACATGAATTACTGAGAATTTTCATGCCAGTGAAGCATTAATTCATTGTACATGTAATATCACATACACACAAGCATATAAATGCAAAATTGTCAATCTCTTAAGAAACAAAAGAATGGTTGCTCACTGATATGGAAGCCATTTCAGAATCAGTCTATGGTCATATCATTACTTATTTAGAGTAAAATTCAGTATCAGATCAGAAGAATTGATGAAAATGGAAAGTGTCAATAATTGCAACAGCTCCAACTCAACCTACTTAAACAAATTTTTGACCCTGAAAAATGGGAAATTGATTAAAATAAAGATATCAACTTTTCCCACAAATAATTAAATCAGCTGAAAACAACTCATACTGTAAAGATTAAAATAGTTCTAAAATTTATTTAGCTACAAAACAATTTCTTTCCTTGCCAAGCTTAGAGTCATGGCAGCCAAAGGCAACACTCTGAATACAAGCTCATTTGCAAAACATTAAGAAAAAGAATAACAGAATTTTGAGCATCATTGCCATGCAAAACCATAAAAATCAGTAGAGAAAAAAATTAGCCTGCAGAAAGTTGGCATAAAACCCAACTGTGCCAGATCATCCCAAGAAGGAAAACAAATAGTTGTGAAGTAGCACAGATTTACTTGTTTTTCTATAGAAATCTATTTTCATTACTGATGACAACAAACTCCCTAAATTTGGATGTTACCCAAGTGATGTACGTATAAATGGGACCTGAGCAGATGAAATAAAGAACAAGCAAATTGACTTGAATAAAACAAATACAGAATGAATCTGTTCTGTGACACAATTTTAAGTCATTTGTGATCCATTTTTAAATATCAGAAAATGTCAGAATTATGAACAAGTGGAATACATCAAAAACAGCATTAATATGAAAAAGGTGATTGAGAAGATAACAGAAACTATTAATTCTTTACATGCCTACTACTTCTTCTCTATAAAATCTTTAGAAAATGGCATAGTAATGCATTAAGATATGAGAGGGAGAGAGAGAGAGAGAGAGAGAGAGAGAGTGTCAGGTTTTAGTGAACAATTTTAAACAGCTGATTATACCTTCATGCATACATACTAGTATAATAGTGTAGAGAATATAAGATCTCCCTGTCTCCTATTATAAATAAAAAACAAAAGACCATAAGGTCCTCTTGCAACCAAGTGTCTACTATGTATAAGTAATATCATGAAAAAAGTTTCAAAAGATAGTTGCAGTGTTGTTCATTGAGTGTTAATATCAAATGAGATATAAAACAGGGAGATATATCTTTGCAAACTATATATCTGAATACTTTAATAAGGTTTACAAAGCATTTCCCCAAAAATAGCTCTGTGAGCTAAATTATAGAGAAAATGATGTCCCTATTTATTAAATGACTTGTTAGCTGTGCGACCATTAGTAAGGTACTCCATTTCTCTGAATATCAGTTACCTATTCCATATAATAGAGATGATGATGATGTTTGTTATATGTTGAAGCTGTAAAATGTTAAATACCACTGAGTTATGAATATTGTTTCAAGTTATAGAAGAACTAAGTATTAGAGTCATATTTTAAATACAAGTCTTTTTTTTCAATTTTACCACATTTTTCTTTATACCATGCTCTTATGCCATGCTGTTGAGTGAGAAGTCCATTCAGTTAGTCCACCATTATAATCATTTCAGGCAAACAACAGCTAATAGATAATATGCCTGATTCCAAATTAAATAGATTGAAGAGTGGTGGCTATATCACATTTGGGAAACTGTTTTCAATGATCCCGAGCTACTCTCTGCCACAAAGTCTATCTTTTCTATGCAATATTCTTCTAGTAATGGCTGTAAATCACTGAACCCCAATATCTCAAAAGAATCAAAATTGTAGGTTACATGAAAAGCAAAAAAAAGACACATGATATAAATCAGTTGACTGTAGAATGTTACCAATGATGGCATGTATGGGAGATACAGAAAAGACATTGCCAAAAACATCTATGTGCAGAAAAGGATTTGTGCTGGAGTGGGAGTAAGGGATAACTGATGGATAGCCTGAATGTTGGCTCTGGTATGAAATGAAATATTAAAGAAAAAATACAAACCTTAAAGAAAGTCTTCTCGTGAGTTGGGTAGATCTTTTATGGAGGATATAGACAAGTCATGCAGAGTGAGACTGAATTGATATGCTATGATCTGCACTTGTGGAGAAAGTACTCCCATCGTTTGGATCACAGAGCCAGTGAAATTTTAAAGAATGAAACTTGCCATATTTTTACTTAATCTGAAGTCTTAAAAAGGAAAATTTATGTGAACAAAGTTGAAAATATGAAAACAAATGAAAATATATTCTCAAATTATTGTGGTGTGCCTACTTATGCTGTGCCTAACTATTAAAACCATGCCTATAAACCTTCAGACATAGGGACAGTATTTTGCATAAAGTCCTTCCAATTTCACAATCCTATGTATGATTCTATGACAAGAGCAGTGGTAAGGTCAATGTCAGATAGCAGCAGCAGATGTGTTCCACCATCCCAGAGAACATCATTATCTTAGGTCACTCAAGGGCTTCTGTGCTCAGCTGCACGAGGCACAACATTCTCATAATAAGACACAACTGAAAACTGTAGAGCAGGTTGAAATTCATGTTCTGAAGCTACAAGTTATGCTCTGTCTGGACTTTGGGTCTGGACCTTTATAAGTTTTCTTGTGATCCTGTGTGGATAAAGAATATACCACATACTTGACCTGAGAAGAATTTCAAATATACAACAATTAATATGAGGATAATAGAATGAAACTGTAGAACATCAAAACAAAATGATACGTGGAAGGATCATATTATGATCCAAAGGAAAAACTGTATGTTTTGTTTGAATGTTTCCAAAAATTAAGTTTCGATGAAAAATAATCATAGATCCTTTAAAATATTGTAAGAGTCCATATAGCACCAATAAACATGGGCAATTTAAAAACAGAAATGTATTTATTTGATGTCAGAGGAGCATCTGGAAACTCAGAATTTAGGTGCCAGGAAAACTGATGATAAAAAAGTAATCATTTTTTTTAACATGTCTATTGTTGAATTTTTGTTTTACAATATCATTTGGAATGGAAACATGAGAAATTATAAGATATATCGCCCTTCTCCTGAAAAATAGTAAAATGGTAATGAAAGATCTTTCCTGATAGAAAGAGACACAAAACTTTAGCGCAAACTACAAGGGATCATGATGTAAAGTTGCCCTGAAATTCTTAAGTGCTGGAGCTCTCTATATAAGACTGTTCTTAGAAAATATTCGGGGTGTGCTAAACATTCATGTTCTAATGGGGTCTCAGAGTAAAGTAGTCAATAATAATTGTTAATGTTTAATGTGGAAAATGCCTAGCCATTGAAATATGGCATCTTGACTTTGGACCTTGGGAGAAAATAAAGACAGTAATGACCTTAAATACCGTGCATTTGTTAGTGCCCCAGAAGCCATTTATATGCTGAGAGGCAAATTCCCCAAATACAGACTCAAAAGACTCCACAGATAAAGAAAATCATAGATGCCCAGTGTTGAAAGACATCTGAGGGACCATTTAGTTTGATTGATAAACAAGTATTGATTCTACAATCTACCTAAGAAATGATCATTAATGAATGTTCTTTAAGTCTCACCATCAATGAATTTCTACATGCCTTCACCTTTTTTTTTTACTCTTGTCCACAAGAATGGCATGGAAGACTGCAATTTGTTTGGTTCTCTAGGGGTGGTGTATGGAATGGGGGCAGAGAAGGAAACTGGATGAGTTGCACATGATATATCCATGATGAAATCATGCTGGCTCTTTGTAACCTAGACGCTCAAGAACTATGCCATTCATGATACATTCTAGAATTCCCAGGAATTACAACTAAATTCTTTGGCCTAAGGTTTGCAAACTCCATTCACATTCCCATCTCCCATATTTAGGTGACATTGGCTTTTCTCCAGCACCTTTCATTCACCATGACTATTCAGAAATCAATGGCACTGATAATACATTTACCAATATGTTGGGGTTTGTTCTGTTTATTTTTAGCATTAATTTTTTTTAATTTTGAGTTCAAAATTCTCTCGTACCCTTTAGCTTCTCTCTTACCCATTGAGAAGGGAAGCAATGATACCCTGTATACATGTAAAATCATCCAAAACATATTAGCCATGTTGCCAAAAAAAAAGAAGAAAAATAAAAGTTCAAAATATGCTTCAATCTGCACTCAAAGTTCATTAGTTCTCTCTCTGGAGGTGGAAAGATCTTTTTTTGTCATGAGTCCTTTGAAATTGTCTTGGATCGTTAGAGTAGTGAAGTCTGTCACAATTGATCATTCTTATAATATTGCTGTTACTACGAACAATGTTCTCCTAGTTCTGCTCATTTCACTTTTCATCAGTTCACATAAGTGTTCCCAGGTTTTTCTGAAACCATACCCTTCATCATTTATGATAGCACAAAACTATTCCATCAAAATCATGTACCATAACTTGTTCAGCCACTCCCCAATTGATGGGTATCCCAACAATTTCTAATTCTTTGCTGCAACAAAGAACTGCTATAATTATTATTTTTATATGCATAGAGGTCATTTTCCTCTTTTTCAGTCTCTTTTGGATACAGACCTAGTAGTAGTATTGCTAGATCAAAGGGTATGCACAGTTTTATGGCACCACTAACATTGCATTAGGGTACCTATTCTTTCATATTCCCCGAAGATTTGTCATTTTTCTCTTCTGTCGCATTATCCAATCAGATAGGTGGTATCTCAGAGTTATTATAATTTGCATTTCTCTAATCAATAGTGGTTAATTTTTTCATGTGACTTTTTTGAGCTTTAATTTCTTCATCTGAAACTGCCTGTTCAGATCCTTTGACTATCAGCTGAAGAATGGCTATTGATTTTTTTTTAATAAATTTGGCCCAGTTCTTTATATTTTTTGAGAAATGAGGACTTTATTAGAGAAAAACACTGTAGTTCCCACCCTCACCCTTAGTTTCTGGCTTTCCTTATTTTGACTGTATTGGTTTTGTTCATGAAAAATATTTTTTAATTTCATATCAACAAAATTATTCATTTTACTTCCCGTGATACTCTCTATCTCTTGTTTTGCCATAAACTCTATCTATCTATAGATCTGACAGGTAAAATTTTCCATTCTTCCCTAATTTGCTTATGACATCATTCTTTATGTTTAAAATATGCACTCATTTTGACCTTATCTTGGTATACAGTATGAAGTGTTGGTCTATGCCTAGTTTCTGCCAAACTATTTTTCAGTTTTCCTAGAAATTTTTGTCAGAGGGTAAGTTGTTGCCTCAAAAAGCTTTGATCTTTGAGTTTATCAAACAGTAGATGATTATGGTCATTTACTATCGTTCATTGTTTGTCTAATCCAGAGAATCTGCAGACTCAAGGCCACATTTGGCCCTCTAGGTCCTCAAGTGTGGCCCTGTCTTTTGACTGAGTCCAAGTTTTACAGAATAAATCATTTTATTAAGGATATTTGTTCTGATAAGTTTGGATTCAATTAAAGGACCAGGCCACACATAAGGACCTTGATGGCCACATGTGGCCTCAAGGGCCCATCCCTAGTTTAATCTATTCCACTAATCTACTATTCTATTTCACATCTAGTATAACACTGTTTTCATGATTCCTGCTTTGTAAAATAGTTTGAAATCTGGTGCTGTTACTCTGCCTTCCTTCACATTTTTTTCATTGACTCCTTTAATATTCTTGACTGTTCTTCCAGATTAATTATTATGTTTTGCTAGCTCTACAAAATAATTTCTTTGATAGTTTGATTGGTATGGAACTAAATAAGTAAATTAATTTAGGTAGAATTATCATTTTTAATATATTGGCTCAGCCTATTCATGAGTAATTAATATTTTTTCAATTTTTAACTGTCTTTATTTGTGTGAAAAGTGTTTTGTACTTACGTTCATATAATTCCTGGATTTGTTTTGGCAGGTAGATTCTCTAGTATTTTGTATTGTTTACTACTATTTTAAATGGAATTTCTCTTTCTATCTCTTGCTGCTGGACTTTGCTGGTAATATCCAGAAATGCTAATGATTTATGTGGGTTTATATTATATCCGGTAACTTTGCTAATTGTTTCATCTCATTTTTTAGTTGATTCTCTAGGGTTCTCGAAGTATACCTTCATATCATCTGCAAAGAGTGATAGTTTTGTATCTTCTTCCCCTATTCTTATTCCTTCAATTTCTTTTTCTTGTCTTATTGCTTTAAATGACATTTCTAATACAGTATTATATAATAATGGTGATAATGGACATCCTTGCTGCACCCTTGATCTTATTGGGAAGGCTTCTAGTTTATCTCCATTACAGATAATGCTTTCCCCTGGTTTAGATAAATGTAAAACTAATTTAATAAAAGCTCCACTTATTCCTATGCTTTCTAGCATTTTTAATAGAAATGGATATCACATTTTTTCAAAAGCTTTTTCTGCATTTATTGGTATAATCATATATATTTTTTGTTATCAGTTTGGTCAATTATACTTATAGCTTTTCTAATATTGAACCAGCCCTGAATTCCTGGTATAAATCCCACCTGGTCACAGTGCATGATCTTTGTGATATATTACTGTAATCTTTTGCTAGTATTTTTTTATTTAAATATTTTAAATAAGTACTCATGAGAGAAATTGGTCTATAGTTTTCTTTCACTCTTTTTGTTCTCTGTGGTTTAGGTATAAAACAATATTTTTGTCATAAAAGGAATTTAATAGGGCTCCTTCACTTAAAAAAATAATTTACATAGTATTGGAATTAATTGCTTTTTAAATATTTGGTAGAACTAATTTTTAAATCCATCTGGTTCTGGGGATTTTATTTTAGGGAGCTCATTTATGACTTGTTCAATTACTTTTTCTAAGATATGTTATTCAAATATTTTATTTCCTCTTTTGTTCATCTTGACAATTTCTATTTTTTGTAAATATTTATCTATTTCACTTTGATTGCCAGTTTTACTGGCATATAATTGGTCAAAATTGAACCTAATAATTGCTTTAATTTAACCTCTTCTGTGGTGCATTCACCTTTTTCATTTCTGAAACTGGTAATTTTTTCTTCCTTCTTTTTTTTAAAAAAATCAAAGTAACCAATGGTATATCTCTTTAATTGTTGGTTTTTCATGAGAACAGCTCCCAATTTTATTTTATTTTTTAACTTCAATTTTATTAATCTCTTCTTTGATTTTCAGGATTTCCATTTTGGTATTTAATTAGGGATTTTTATTTGTTTATTTTCTAGGTTTATTTTTATTCCTACTTCATTGATTTGTTCTTTCTCTTTTTTACTAATATATGTGTTTAGAGATATAAATTTGCCCCATGGACTGCTTTGGCTTGCATCCCACATATATTGACTTGTTCTCATTGTTGTCATTCTCTTTAATGAAAGTGTTGATTGTGTCTGTGATTTGTTCTTTGACCCATTCATTATTTAGGATTAGATTATTTAGTTTCTAAATGATTTTTAATTTATGCTTCTACTGCCTTTTACTGATGGTAGTTTTTATTGGAATATGGATCAAATAGGATGTATTTAATATTTCTGCTTTTATGCATTTGCTTTTGAGGTTTTTATGCCCTGATATATGGTCAATTTTTGTGCAAGTGCCATAGAGAGCTGAGAGAAAGGTAGACCTGTTTCCATTCTCATTGAATATTCTTCAGAAGTGTATCATATCTAACTTTTCAAAAACTATATTCATCTAAATTTTTACTTATTTTATAGTTATATTTATCTAGCTCTGAGAAAGGAAATTAGAGATCCCCAACTATTATAGTTTTTTTTTCTATTTCCTACTGTCACTCACCTTTTACTTTAGGAATTTTGATATTATTCCATTTAGTATGCACATGTTTACTATCGCCAATACTTCCTTGTCTTTTAGAAAAATGTAGTTTCCCTGGTTATCTTTTACTTCTCTATTTTTGCTTTTGCTTTGTCTGGGTTCATGATTGCTCTCCTGCCTTTTTTACTTCAGCTGAAGCATAATAGCTTCCCCTCTAGCACCTTAGTTTAACTCTGTGTACCTTTCAGTTTCTAAACAATTCATTATTGAATTCTGGTTTGAACCCTATTTTCTTTGTTAATACTTTCTCTCTCTCTCTCTCTCTCTCTCTCTCTCTCTCTCTCTCTCTCTCTCTCTCTCTCTCTCCTCCCTCTCTCTCTTTCCCAAAAATCTGTTTTTGCTTGTGAGCACTACCTCCCTTAATATGCCCTTCCCTTTATCATCATTCCCCCACCCAGATTTCTCTTTTCTTTGCCTCCTTGTTCCCTGTTTAAACCAATTTAAATGAAAGTGAGGTTAAAGTGCTGTCCACCCCTCCCAATTTCCCCTTTCATTGTAAAAATTCTTCCTTGCATTCCTGTTTTATGTTAGATAATTTACCCTATCCTTACTTACCCCTTCTTCTTCTCCAAGTACATCTTTCTTTCTTACCTTTATATTTTTTATATCATCATGACATAAACTATCCACACCTGTGCTCTGCATGTATGTAGACTCTTTCTGAATGCCCTAATACTGACAAAGTATTTAGGAGTTGCATTATCATCTCCTGTATAGAAATGTAAACAGTTTAACCACATTGAGTCCCTTATGATTTCCCTTTTATGTTTACCTTGTTATGCTTCTCTTGAGTCTTGTATTTCAAAAGTCAAATTTTCTATTCAGTCCTGAACTTTTCATTAGTAATGATGAAAGTTATCTATTTCATTAAATATCCATTTTCCCCTGAAGGATTATCTTTAGGTTTGCTGGGTGGATTATTTTTAGCTGTATTCCTAGCTCCTTTGCTTTCTGGAATATTCTATTCCTAGCCCTCTGCTTCTTTAACATGGTAGCTGCTAAATCTTATGTGATCCTGACAGGGACTCAATAGTATTTGAATGGCTTCTTTCTGACTGCTTTTAATATTTTCTCTCTGACCTAGGAGTTCCAGAATTTGGTTATAATATTCCTAAGAGTTTTCATTTGGGGATTTCTTTCAAGATGTGATTGGTGGATTCTATTTTACACTCTGGTATAATATATCAAGGCAGTTTTCTTTTATGATTTCTTCAGATATGATCATGATTTTCAAGCAGTCTATAACTGTTAAATTATCTCTCTTCAATCTATTTTCCAAGTCAGTTGTTCTTCCCAATGAGATAGTTCACATATTCTTGTATTTTTTTCAGTCTTTTGACTTTGGTTTATTATTTCTTGATGTCTCATGGAATCATCAGGTTCCACTTATCCAAGTCTAATTTTTAAGAATTATTTTTCTTCAGTGAGCTTTTTCCATTTGGCCAATTCTATTTTTAAAGATGTTATTTTCTTCAATAATTTTTGTGCCTCTTTTACCAAACTATTAATTGTGTTTTCAAAATTTTCTTGCATTGCTTTCATTTCATTTCCCAATTTTTCCTCTTCCACCTTTATTTGATTTTTAAAATTATTTTTAACTCTTACAGGAATTATTGTTGGACTTCTATCCAATTTTCAATGTTTTTTTTGGGGGGGGCAGCTTTGTTTAGAGATGTATTCACATTGTTGCCTTCTAAGTTTCTATCTTGATCTTCCCTGTCACCACAGCAAATTTTTATGGTCAGGTTCTTTTGTTGTTGCTTTCTCTTTTTTCTTTTCTTTTTTTTTTTGTTGGGCAGTGGGGGTTAAGTGACTTGCCCAGGGTCACACAGCTAGTAAGTGTTATGTGTCTGAGGCCGGATTTGAACTCAAGTCCTCCTGAATTCAGGGCCAGTGCTCTATCCACTGTGCCACCTATCTGCCTCCTGCTTTCTCTTTTTTCAACCTATTTCTTGACTTTGAACTTTATGTTAAAATTGGATTCTGCTCAACTGGGGCAGGAGAGCACTATCCAAGTTTCATGCTTTTTTTGTCCTGTTTTTTTCAGACCTAGTTCTGGGGATTTGGAGGTTTTGGGGTCTTCCAAGGTTGTGTGATGTTGATCACTGCTGTCTTGGTCTATGCTCTGGTCCTTTCCAGAAAGGGTCCCTGATCCCTCCAGCCATAAGAACTAGTGCTCTTTAGGGCCCCTGCCCTAACTAAACACGCCTCTCCTATCTGGAATTGCAACCTGGAAGTGGATCTGAGCAATGGATTTGCCAAACAGTGCCTTTTTCCACACTCAGGGCCAGTAATGTCTTTCTGACCAGTTTCGTAATCCCCTTACCATCTCTGAGCTGAGAGCTCCTGAATCTGCTGCTGTTGCTGTCACCACCATTAAGTCCCATAGTTGTTGCTGTCACATGTTTTCTGGACCTACTCCCAACCCAATGTCACAAACCTCTCCTTCAGATACACTAAGTTGTCTTGGACTGGAAAAAATGTTTCATCCTGACCTTTTGTTTGATCCACCACTCCAGAAATTGATTTGAGGCATTAGTTTAAAGTTGTTCAGAGGGGAAAGTAAGGAAAGCTCAGTTGTAGTGCTTCTTCTATTCCACCATCATGTCTCCACCCTCCTTTAACCAATGTATTCTTGAAGATTTTACTGACACTTTTTTTGATCTGTGTTCGTTACCACCAATTCACCTTTCCTTCCCCAAAAGAAGCCCTCTTTTATAATAGAAAAGTACAGTCATTCAAAATGTATAAACACACTGGCCATATCTGAAGAAATCACCCCTACTTCTGTACCTCTCTTTTATCACTTCCCTTCCAGGAAGCAGATGGGATGTTTCATCAGTCTTCTGAAGTTGTGAATGGTCAATGCACTAATCATGGTTCTGAAGTAATTTGAAATTGTTTTCTTCTTTGTCCTTTTGTTCATTGCTAAAATAGGTCTCTTCTATTTACAAATGTGTTTTGATTTTTTTCAATGCCTTTGTGACCTAATATAATCAATCAATGAGTTCACATACATTTATTAAGCTCCTACTATGTGTCAGACTCTGTTCTAGATAGCCAAAATCTATTTTTAGAGATTAAGTCCATGATCCATTCTTAAAACAGGACCTGGGTTAAACTTAAGTTGTACCACAGCCCACATCAGAAAATTAACAGGCTTTGGAACACAGGCCTTGAAAACCCAAACCTATAAAATGATGACAAGTGGCACAGCATGCTGTAGACTTTTTAATTCAAAGGTGTATTAAATGCAATCAGAGTTGTTTCAGGCAAATGTTTGAAAAGTGTAATATGTTCTGCTAACTTTGAAAAAGGAAAGTAAATGGATAAACATTCATGTACTAATATGAGAAATATGTGTGCCTGTGGAAGCTTAACACTAATGGTAATGGTAGTAGTTAGTATAATCAATAAGAACAAGTATTTAAAAGCTATAGGAAAAGAATGGCTTAAGAAAGGGGAAAATAGAAAAAGAAAAAAGAGAAAGAGAGAGAGAGAGAGAGAGAAGGAAAAATAAGTGAAAAAGAAAGACAACATCTATTTACAATATTGCCACCATTCAGAGTGATGGTTTAGCCTAGCCTCAGTTTTTCACTCAACTCCTCAAAAAAGTCTCCAAAATCCCCATAGATCATCTAGGTGACCTATAATGGATCTACCCTCACTTGCTCTTCCCCAGGTTATAGAAAAAAGTCTAAGGGCATAAGAGTGAGTTGCTTCTCCTAGTTGTATGATTTTCATAAGCAGTGGAAGTCAGCCAGTCATAGCTGTCATGACAGGAAGAAATAAAGATAATACTTTCCATATTTGATATAGGAGAGAAGTGGCAGAGGAAATGATATTGTTTCTAAGTAAATTGATATAGGACTAAATTTTGAAGTTACCTAATGATGAGCAATTAATTCTATTTGATTCTGACTCAATTCATAAGAGCTTTAGAAATGTCATTTGTTATCAGAAACTTGATCTGTTCACCCTGTGGTCCTGACTGTGACAGGTTCACCAAGGCATGGTGGGGAGAAGGCACAATAGATATTTTATAGTTGTATTAGCCTCAAAATCCATAAATAAATTCCTAGCAATCCTAACTTTCTTGTAATAATTTATTGTAGGAACCTTTCTGAACTCTATATTTTTACCATTATCCCAGGAATGAGTGAGCTCAATTTGTACAAAACTACAGGGCAAAGTGATGCTTTCTTTCATTTGTCCCCAAATTATATAACTGCCAAGTTTTAGGGAATATGCAATTTAGGAGAATGTATTATTCTCTAGAAGAAGAAGGGATAATTTTCTCTGTCTTTCTCTCACTGACTTTGATTCTCTGTCTCTATCTCTCTACCTCTGTCGGTCTCTATCAGTCTCTGTCTGTCTCTGTCTGTCTCTCTCTCTCTTTCCATCTTTCTTTCAATATGCAAGACTGATTCAAAGTAAAGCTGTCATAGCTATTTTGACAAAAACAGGTCTGAGATCTATATTACCCAAAATCCTGCCCCTCCCCAATTCCACTGTAGAGTTTTAAATGATTAAAGTTATTATTATTTCTCAGATGTATGCTTTCCTGCAATATGAAGGATATTCTGTTTACTTTGGACAAGAGAGAACCATTTAAATCATAAGTACCCCCCAGTGTAATTCACCTTGGTCTAAAGATTTTGCTAGATGAACAGTAATCAAATTTATCTGGGGCACATTCTATGGAATGTAATCCACAAACTATATATGCACAGTTAAGGTTAGAGAACAAATATGGCTCCTATTGTATTATTTGACAAATGTATGTCACACAGTGTTATGTGATAACACAATAAAATATACTATTATAATGCTTCTGTGTAGGAAGACAGAGTTAAGTCTGCCAGGAAGACCTGAACTCTCAAGTTCTAGAGTTAAGTAAGTTGTGTCAAGGCCCTAGCTTCTAGCTCTTAAAGTGAAAGAAAGTAGATGTAGAAATCCAAATCAGATCTCCCAAAGTGCATTAGATTTCCCATCTTATGGCTTCACAATGACATCATTTATGTTTAATTTTACTTTTAAATATACATATTTTTATACCCATTAAAAAGCCCTCCTTATCAAGCTCAGCCACTCGTTTATGTACCAATCAATCCAATAACTTGGTTTTAAGAAGCAGAGATAACATGCATACTAACCACCAAATGGCTTTCAAACAATCAACTTTCTTGCCCCTTTAACCCCTTCCATTGTAACTTTTTGTAGCTAATAGGTCAGACAACAAAGATGGTAGTATTATCCCAGGGAAGGTCATAGTTAGAGTGCAAATTTTATGTGCATAGGCACTCACCAGTGTAGAATAATTTATTTTATTAGATGCTTGACACTTGGGGCCAGAAGGGATAAAATAGAGGACAGGCAAATTTGTAAGGGGTAAGTTTGGTAGTAACAAGTTTTTGTTATTAAGGTATGAGAGCACAAGAGTAGAGAAACAGACCTTGAGCGTTAGCTGATTCAATAAGAGAAGCATGGGAAGGCTGGAAAAAGGGGAGGTGTTGAAAACATGAGGAACATTGAGGACAAACTATACTTACCTTACAACTTACCTAGGATCATCTCTAAAGAATGTATGGTCAAATAACATGGGCAAAGAACTTGTAACACAACTCACTATCTCCTGATTCTATCACCCAGTAGATTCAATTCTGTGTATTTAGATCTGTTTAAACTCTGGGATCCTTATTCCAACTCTCACTCACAATGATGAGCAGAGTCTTCATAGAATTAACAACTGAATATACTTTCCCCTCAGGGTTCTAAGAGTGCCCTGGAGAGATTTTTTTCTTGAATTCTATTGGCTCAAGCTCCTATTTTTTGTGTTCTTCTCATTATCAAATATCAATTATACTTGCTTCCCAATACCATTTAACCAGTTAACATTGACTAGTTTTTATAAAGGGAAATGTACTGAGAAGATAGAGTAAAGAAAAGAAGTACCCACATGTACCCCCAAAACACTGGGACACACTCTTACCTCTACCACCTCAGTCTCTAGGAGAGTAGGCTTAAACAAAAGTTTCTATAAAGTATTCATCCTGCTGTACCCAAACACAAATATTCATACATATCCAAAGTTCAACTTTGAATGTGACATAGTCAATGGACAAGCAGGTCACTCTTTTAGGTTTGTTGTAGGATCAGTCTATCCTAGGGGCTTTTTGGTTTGGCTGACTGCAAACTCTGGCATGGACTTCAGCTTCAGAACCTCTGGTGGTTATCCTGACCTTTCAAAATTCACAAAGTCAAAGCCTAGTCTGCTCTACCTTCAGTATTTTTATCTAAGATGGGAAAGAACTGACACAACAGCAAGGACAACTGCTTATGGCTTAATAGTGCGCTGGGTAGGGAGAAGAGACCACTAGGTCTGGGGCTACCTCTCAGTAGCAGCAAGATCATGTACTTTAGACTTTAGGCTGGCTTTTCCTAAGGAAGGGCCAGAGACCTGAGGGCCATAGCAGCTCATTCTTTTCCCTGGATACTAGCGAAGGAAAATGGGCCAAGTTGTTCCCTTGGGTATTTTTTTGGTATGGGATCCAGTTCTTTCTTAGTACAAATCAAAAGTCTATGTCTTTACCACATGGTTGGTGGACTGGAAATAGTCACCAAATGGCTGTATGTTCCAAACTCCATATGGGGGGGGGGTTGCATCAGACAAAGCCCACTAAGTGTAAGCACCAGGTTCTCATTGACTAGTTCTCCCAGTGCAGTTAGGAAAATAATTTTATAATGAAATGTACATCTCTTTCAGGATATGTGATTGAGGTGCCCCCCTTCTAGGCCATGCATACATACTTCAGAGAAGGCACAATTAACCTCTGATTGCTTCCCGTTAACCATGAGAAATACTTAAATTGGTTGCTGAGTGAGAACTCAATGGCTATACTTGAGGCAAACCCCACTCATGACACCTCTTCTTCTAGCTTGTTTTGAAGATAAAAGCTAAATCTCTAACCTGTCATTGGATACTCTTCCCCATATTAGGCCATAAGATATGAACTCATGGCCTCCCAGACAAACTTTTGTCTGGAAATGGGTCTATCTCCTGTTTGTGTCTTCTTTTCTTTGGTACAAAGACTTGTGAAATCTTAGAATAAGGCAACTGGTAATTTTTTTTTTTTCTGCCTGGGCACCTAAGGCCTGGGATATCAGCTACCACAGCAGTTACAGTGGAAATACAGATACAAGCAGAGTCAGACCAGCTGAGAGTGAAGGGTCATACAGAGAAAGGAACAGACAGACAGAGAAAGACATTATTGGAAAGAGCAAGCTTGACATTGATAGTGCTGTAATCAGTAAATGTAAAATGTAAAATAATTAATGAGCAGCCGTGATACAGTTGTCTGAATAAAGCTTGAATACTAGCTTCCCAATTGGCTGAAATAATTCTAATGATTCTTTCTTGGTTAACATTATCTTTTCTTTGTAGAAATAAAACTACTTACTCTTTTTTGCTTCTCCCTCTCTCTCACATCCCCCTGCTGAAAAGGACTTCTTAAACTAGAATCAAAAAGATAATTATTCCTTAAGAATCTGGGGTGTGGTGGGATTAGAGAGCTGAGAATCCCAGGTTCCCTATTGAAGAGACAAACAACCCCAGAACAATAAACCTAGGACAAACTTCAAGGACAAAGATTATCAAAGGTCACCAACTCCAGTGTTTACATGATACTTTGTTCTTAATAATGTCATGATAGTGGTGCTATTATTAAATATTTCCTCTACATTTTAGGGGCCTCATCCTAGAGGTGTCTGGATGGCCATCTTATTAGAGTAGTCTGTAACTCACTCTGCCAAATATAATTCATAACACCTCTCTGTTTAACAGTGGAAACAATACAAATAACACTAACAACCTATATTTTTATATAAATTTGTATACACACACACACACACACACATAGTAGTTTCTGACCACAAAACCGTCTACAAACCTTATCTCACTAGCTCCTCACAATTATTAAACTTTCTGTGAGATAGTTTATTTTCCCTACTTATAAATGAGGAAATTAAAAGGCATAGTAGCAAGAACATTGATTCTGGAGTCAGAAAACCTAGGTTTGAAACTTGCCTCTAATGCTTATTGCTTGCATAATTTGGAGCAAGTCACTTAATTCTCTTGGCCTCAGTTTCTTCATTTGCAAAATGAAGGGATTGAGTTAGATGGCCATTGTGTTCTTTTCCAGCTCTAGATCTATGATCCCATAATCTGATTTGCCCACTTAAGTGAAAGAACCAGCTGAAGGAGTACATTCATCAATATAGGACACAAGCTCTTCAAACAATATGCTTTTAATATAGTTATATTTGATAGATAAATGAAATAAAAATAAAAGCTTTGAAGTTTCTGAAAATGAATTTAAACTAATATTCCACTAATTGGGCAACTTACAGAAGTTTGAAAGAAATGGGTGGGAAACGATATACTCCCTCTGCCCCTAAAATGATGAGTGGTTAAAAGTAGGAAGTTAGAGAGGAGATATTTAACAATAGCACCACTATGGTGATGCTATTAATAACAGACAATTGGGACAGAGTTCATAATGACTTAATTCCTAGTTCATTAACTTTTATGAATTTAATAAGTCTATTAAAAATAAAATATGCCACGTTGAAATTACCAAGCTCAGATATGCGTATTTTTGATGAGTCTCAACAGTGTGTTGTGGTATGAATTTCTACCAGTTAGCCAAACTGTTAAATAAATTGCTTTATCTATCATTATCCTGGTTATTTTTTTTAAGCTCTTCTCTTTCACTTGCTCCCAGGAGCCAATCTATGCCAAGCTAAAGTAATGTATCATGTAAACTTCAAATTATTTTCTCTGAATGGGTTGGAAACTAGCTATTGTTTAATGAACCTTGATGTTCCATCTACACAGTTGCTGTCTGTTAACACAATAAGCTAGAAATAACTTTCTCTCCTCATCATTTGAAAATATTGACATTTTAGTACCATAAAAAGTATTAGCCTCGGTATTTATTTAAAAAAAAAAAGACTTTGTAATATATTGTGGAATAGTTGCAGAAGCAAAAGAGACACATTAGAATCAGTGGTTTTTATTTAGAGAAGACAATCACCTGGACTGTCTTCTTCAATATCCCTTAGGAAAATGGTACCCTTAGGTACAATTACAGCAGTTACATTTTGGAAGAATACATCTAGAAACATGTATAGCAACAGGTTTATACTTTGTATCTTTGAATATTTTTTGATTTTCATTTTGTCAAATGTGATTGTGATAATTGATTATTTGTACTCTTACATAAGGAAGTAGAATGTCAACATTGTTCATGATTATAGTATGCATATCTATATGCAAAAATACAATTTTTTTGCTGGTCAAAACCTGAAGGGAAAGTTCCTCTACATGTCTACCATAACCAGGTGTCAGTCTTGTTTTGGGTCATCTATATTTCTATAAATTTATCCCATGAAAATATTTTCTTTCAGAACATTTTTTGTTTTAGAGTAACAAACTAAAATAATTTATGCAATTAGATGAGCCAAGTATGCTTTAGCTTATGTAATAATAAATATTATTACTCATGCTAGTTTATTCACTTGGGCTATCTTTTATCTGTCTCCAGAAAATACCAAGCACAAAAAGTGGAAGTTTGAATAAAGAGTTTCAAAGTAGAATGAAAGCACGTGTGAATGAAATCAGACAGGAACATGAACAGTAAATGAGGTGAATGTTGTGGGTTAAATGTGGGTCAGAAAGATCTAGAAAATGTCTCCCTGTGTTGCTTAAGGGTGGTCTTAAGTCAAGGGAATTTAGTTCTAATGAAATGTTTCAGATGAAGAGCAATGAAAATTGAAGTCCTCTATTTTCCTAGTGTCTTTTTATTGAATTTCCCAGACAGAAATGTCTGTGTGGGAATAATATAGGATTGCTGCCTATTGTTACATTCACATAAAGAGCTCATCATGGTTATGCCACAGTAATAATAATTGGGAACATTTCAAAAGTACTTTAAGGTTTACAAAGTGCTTTACCCTCATTATCTCATTTAATCTTCACAACAACTCTGTGACGTTGGTTTTACAAGTAATATTATTATTCTCACTTTGAAAATTCAAATAAAATCGAATTGAATAAGCATTTATTAAATACTATATCTAGAACCATAAATATCTATATTCCTATCCTATGAAAAATTCATTTTCGGTACGAGTGTGTATGAGTATGGGGCAGACAAAAGTGTATTGGCAGATCAGTGGAATAATAAGAAAGGAACAGCCAAAGAATCTAACAGGAGGATTATACTTCATGTTTCCAGAAGGTCCACAGAGAGCTGAAGATTACAGTCAGTCACTGAAGGTGGGGAAATTAATGTTTGCTTCACTGATACAGCTTCTTCATCACCTGAATAAAATAATCAGAAGACAAGAAGCCAGGGGCTCTTTCCTGAAGCTTGAGAGAGAAAGACAGGCAGCATTACCAGCATAAGGAAAATGTTCAACTGCTCAAACTCTGTATCTTCAATGATAGCCTATTCCTACTCTGAATATCTAACCATCCTCTTCAATTTTGTTCTAATTTTGTTCTAATCTTTAAGCAAAGATACCAGCTGGAGCTGAGTTAAATATGGAACACTATAAAAGAACACCAGCATGCGCTATATACCACACCCAATAAATGCCTAACATTCATCCCTTCATTGACTTTCAGGTTATTCAAAGGTGAACATAGGGTTTTGAGATTCACAGTCACATATAATATTACTCAGAGAGCTGTGGTATTACGATGGTGTGTGTGCTTGTTTGTGTATGTATGTGTATATACATGTGCACATGGGCTTGTATAGACATTAAGGAGCTGCGAGGGATTGCTGAAAATACATTACAAGTGCTCAGACAGCAAGTCACAATTAAAAGACCTCATTTGGAGGAGGTTATCAGAAAAGGTCTGTCCCACTCGGGTAAGAGTGGAGTAAAGTTCAGCACAAGCTAGGCCAAAATGACCCCAGCCCCAGCATATCAGAAGCAGAACTTGGGAGCCACTGAATCAGCAGAGGCAGCAATTATTTCAGGAGCTTTCAGCCCACAGATGGCAAAGGAGTCAAACAACTGGTCAGAAAATTACAGAGGTTTCTTTGCTGCCACTAAGATAGGATTCTGTTGCTTTGCCCATACTCAGATCTGAGTAGCAGACCCAGATGGCAGTCCCAGAGCAGGGAAGAGCACTAGCATACCAGAGCTTGTAGCCACAGTGGACTAGGGACCCTCATCACAGTTTCAGGGCAGAAAAGAGTGCTTGTGGTCACTCACAGACAAGAGCCCAGGCCGGGAAAATAATAAAACACCTCTCCTTAGATCATACCACCTTGGAAGAACTGAAAACTTACAGGTCCCTAGAAGTATCTCTGAACACAGTTGTACAAAACCTTAGAAGCTTGGGACAGTGCACCTTCCACACTGGAAACGGCGCCCTACTTTAACAAGACTTAAATGTCAAAAAAATAGGTTGGGAAAATGAGCAAACAACAGAAAAAATTCTAACCATAGAAAGTTACTATGGTGACAAGGAAAATAAAAACACATACTCAGAAGATAATAAAGTCAAAGCTCCTACATCCAAAGCCTTCAAGAAAAATATGAATTGGTCTCAGGCTGGGAAGAGCTCAGAAAGGATTTTGAAAATCAAGTAAGAGAGGCAGAAGAAAAACTGGGAAGAGAAGAGAGAGTGATGCAAGAAAATCATGAAAAAAAAAACAAATCAACAGCTTTGTAAATGAGACACACCCGCACACATACACATACACACTCACACTAAAGCAAATAAAATCTTAAAAAACAGAGAAGGGGTAGCTAGGTGGCGTGCAGTGGATAGAGTACCAGCCCTTGAGTCAGGAGGACCTGAGTTCAAATCCAGTCTCAGACACTTGACACTTATTAGCTGTGTGACTCTGGGCAAGTCACTTAACCCCATTGCCTAGCCAAAAAAAAAAAAAACAACACAGAGAAGACTAAATGGTAAAAAAGGTACAAAAGGCCAGTGAGGAGAAGAATGCCTTAAAAATAAGAATTGGCCAAATGGAAAAAGAGGCAGAAAAAATTCCTGAAGAAAAAAATTTCCTTAAAAAGTAGACTTGGCCAAATAGAAAAGGAGGTTCAAAAGCTCACTGAAGAAAATAATTCCTTAAAAGTTTGAACTGAGCAAATGGAAGCTAATGATTTTATGCAAAATCAAGAAACAATAAAACAAAACCAAAATAATGAAAACATGGAGATAATGTGAAATATCTCATTGGAAAAACAATTGACCTATAAAATAGATTGAGGAGAGATAATTTAAAACTTTTTGGACTACCTGAAAGTCATGATAAAAAAAAGAGTCTAGACATCATCTTTCATGAAATTATCAAGCAAAACTCTCCTGGTATTCTAGAACCAGAGGGTAAAATAGACATTGAAAGAATCCACCAATCACCTACTGAAAGAGATCCTGAAATGAAAACTCCCAGGAATATTATAGCCAAATTCCAAAGCTCCCAGATGAAGGACAAAATATCGAAAGCAGCCAGAAAGAAACAATTCAAGTATTGTGGAAACACAATCAGGATAACACAAAATTCAACAGCTTCTGCCTTAAAGGATAGGAGGGCTTGGAATATGATATTCCGGAGGGCAAAGAAGCTTGGATTATAACCAAGAATCAAATACTGAACAAAACTTCAGGAGGAAAATGGACATTCAATGAAATAGAGGAATTTTAACCATTCTTGATAAGAAGACCAGAGCTGAATAGAAATTTTGATTTTCAAATATAAGACTCAAGAGAATCACAAAATGGTAAACAGGAAAGGAATCATAAGGGATTTAACAAGGTTAAACTGTTTATATTACTACATGGGAAGATAATACTTGAAACTCATAAAAACTTCCTCATTGTCAAGACAGTTAGAAAGAGTATATGTAGACAGAGGACGTAGGTATGAGTAGAATGTGGAAGGATGATATCTAAAACAATAAACTGAGAAAGAACTGAGTCAAATTTATAAAAGAGCCATTCCCCAAATGAAAAATGATGAAAAGATATGAACAATCTTCAGATGAAGTAATCAAAGCTATCTATACTCACATGAAAAAATAAGCTCTCACTCACTATTGATTGAAGAAATGTAAATTTAAAAAATCCTGAGGTACTAGGACAGAAAAGGAAAACAACTAATGTTGGAGGGGATGTGGGAAAAATGAGACATGAATGCAATGTTTGTGGAGTTGTGAACTGATTCAACCATTTTGCAGAGCAATTTGGAACTATGCCCAAAGGGTTATAAAACCATGCATACCCCTTGACCTAGTAATACCACTTCTAGGTCTGTGTCCCAAAAGAGATTAAAAAAAAGGAAAAGGATCTATATGTACAAAAAAATTTGTAGCAGCTCATTTGGGGGGGGGCAAAGAATTAGGAATTGAGGGGATGCCCACTAAGTTGTGATATGTGATTATGATGGAATACTATTGTGCTATACGAAATGATGAGCAGTTGCTCTCAGATAAACCTGGAAAGACTTACATGAACTGATGCGAAATGAAATATACTGTGTATAAGTAACAGCAATATTGTAAAATGATCAGCTTTGAATGACTTATCTATTCTCAACAATACAATGATCTAAGACAACTCTGAAGGACTTGTGATGAAAAAGGTTATCCATCCCCAAAGAAAGAACTGCTGGTGTCTGAATACATATCAAAGAAAACTTTTTTAACTTTATTTTTCTTGAGGCTTTTTTTGGTCTATGTTTTCTTTTACAACATGACTAATATGGAAATGTTTTACATGACTACAGATGTACAACCTTTACCAAATGCTTGCCTTCACAATGAGGGGTGGTAGGGAGGGAGGAAGGGAAAGAAATTGGAACTCAAAGTTTTGAAAAATTGAATGTTAAAAATTGTTTTTACATGTAACTGGGGAAAATAACATACTTAAATTTTTTAAAAGAAAAGTACAAATAATAAAATAAATTGTCCCATCTCTAGAGACCATTAAAGGTAAAAAATACTAGAACTAGCAAATTAACCATGGGGTTAAAAATAAACAACAGAGACCACTGAGTGATTTCTTACTATGAATAAAAATGAAACCTCATATCCACCCTACAGATAAATTATTTTTTTGTCTGAATTGCAGAATGAGAGGGGCCATAAAAAAGGAGGGGGAAGGTTGAGGGTAGAGGGGAATGTGTAATGTATCTTAATCAAGTCCATAGTGAATAATGAAGGAATAATAACTCTTTTATTCAGCAAGAAGAGGGACTACAAAAAGAAGAGGTGAGCTGGTATAGGGAGGGATTGAAATGGGAGCTAAGGAGGAAGAGAAGATCTCAATTCAATTGTGGGAATACGTTCTAATGAAGAACATTCCCATGGGAGGACAAATCTCTTCTGTAATGAAAGAAAGTGACCTTACAATGGCAGGATATAATATAAGGAGACACCCTTCTCTAAGGGAATGTTATGACTCAATGGATAACATACTTATTGCCTCAGGGGAAAGGAAACCTAGGTCCTCGAGGAAACCAACACCAAGATATATGAGGGCAAGAACCCAATAAGGATACTGAGTGAAGGAGGAGGAGAAACAGGAGGAAGAGAAGAAGAACAAAGAGGAAGAGAAGGAGGGAAAGGAGGAAGAGAAGGAGGAGGAGAAGGAGGAGAAGAAGTAGAAGGAGAAAAGAAGAAGAAGAAGGAGGAGGAGGAGGAGGAAGAGAGGATCATGGGGATGGCAAGGAATAGAATTAGACTCTGCCCATTTGGGGAAACAGAAATTTACACCATGGGACAATGCTAATAATAATGATGATGATGATGATGATGATGATGATGAAGATGATGATGATAAAATACTAATTTATATAGTGCTTTAAGGTTTTAAAATGCTTTAAACACATCTTATTTTATCCTCACAAGTCTGGGAGGTAGATGCTATTATTGCTATTCTTCAGATGAGGAAATTGAAGCAGAGGTTAAACTACTTGCCCAGTGTCAGATAGCTAGTAAAAATTTGAAGCCAGATTTGAAAACAGGTCTTCCTCACTCCAGATCCGGTGCTCTATCTATTATGCCACATAGCTTCTAACCTCATTACTTCACTCAACAGTTGCTGCTTCTAAGAAAAGCACAAAATAGGGAAGTGAGAGGGCAAGATCCTCAAGGCAATGACATAAAATTGTTTAGAAGAGTTAACTCAAAATTGGTACTTCAGAATCATTAATTCCATGAAGAATAAAAAGAGACTAAACAAAGGATAAATAAGTATAAAGACTATGAACCAATTTGTAAATGTTTAGATTAAACAGAAAAGGAAGAGAATGAAGAAAAAAATTGAAGGTACAGAAAACAATAAAAAGAAAAATCAACAAAATAAATAGGAAGAGAGGAAATATGAAGTGTTAACCACTTAACTGAAGGGAGAAATTAGAGGGGGAAAAGAGGGAGGATTTTAGGTAACTAAGGAAAATGAAAAAAAGAAAAGGGATTAGTGTCAAATTCCAAAACAAGAGATGACATACATAGGGATGGAGGCTGAAAAAACTGGAACAAATTCAATGGATAGTGCCTGGAGGACTCATCCACATGGAAGTCTTCATGAGAAGTACTGACCCATGTTTATTAAACAAACACAGCACATTTCTGGTGTTACTCATTAATAATGTTTTAAGATATATTCCCCAAAACTGTAGTGTGTAATGAATGACATATTAAGGAATAAAGTCTACCCTTCCAGTATACAGCAAAACATAATAATGTGCACTAATCTACACCTTCAGTTGAGAAGTTTCATGCCACATCCATAGAGAATGTCTCACAGTGTTTATTTACTAACATTTTTTTCTATCACAAAGGAAACCTTGGTTGTAAATCAGTTCTTTTGCTGAATAAAGTTATCTCAGGGAGTACTAGCTTTGCAAATTAGCAGCCAATGATAACATTAGTTGTAATATTCATTCCTAAAACAATTTAAACACCTTTCATAATATAAATCTCTATACACTATACCTCATTTAACAACCATTAAAATATCTTCCATCTCAAATCAAGTGTACCTACTAATAATGACTTAATTTTATTACTTGTCTGAGCTGATTTTATATTATCAGCAATCCTATAGCAATCATGTGGAGTGCTATATGCAAAGAATATGCAAAACGTGTTTGCTCATTTCTCTTTCTCTCTCTCTCTCTCTCTCTCTCTCAAAAATTAGGAACAATTCAGCTAAAATATAAGGATTGTAAATTTTTTTTTGCTTTTTAAAGACAGAAAATCAAGCATAAAACCTAAAATTTTATCAATTATTGTGTCTGAATAGTCAACTGAGATGATCCTAAAATATTAAATGTAGTAATTCTTTAACCAATAAACTCACTAAAAACAACTCTAGACCAAAGATATCCTCTTTACACATATTATCTGTAATCAAATACTATCACTTGATTTGTACACTATTTCCAGAAATGCAACAGGTATAATTACATTGAGAGAAATATTTTTTTTTATTATTTTAGGTTAACTTTTCCCTAATAGTATTGATTTATTTAGTCAAAGGAACATCGAGTGTTAAGGAAGTGTGCTACAAGATTTCCAATGATTTCTTTTATTATGTTGGTGTGGGATTCTATATAAATGTTAAAAGATGCTTTTTTTTTTTAAATAGCAACATACCTAGTTACATATCTACCTGTTACACCTTTGGGGGATTTTATTTCAGCCCTCCTGACTTAACTGTGATGAATTGGGCACTTTCATTCAATCTAGCTATTTAAATAAATGAATTCATTAAATCCCATGGTAATTTTTGTATCAAGTAGACAAGGCACTATAGTTTTTATACCACCAACCTCACTGTTATTTTAGCAACTGTGAAAAATAGTATCCTTTTAAGATCTTAGCAAATATCTAGCCAGAGTTTATGTAATGCCAAACAGAAATGAATAAACACTTACTTGACATTATTATTCCCCACCCCACCCCCACTCCTTTTATTGGAGTCTTAGACCTTGTAATAATAAGAGCTCAGATATATAGTGCCTTAAGTTCTTCACACAGATTATCTCATTTGATCCTCACAGAAATCTTGTGAAATAGGTGCAGTTGTTATGCTCATTTTATAGATGAGGCAAATGAGGCTCAGAGAGATAGATTTTGACTTGTCCTGAGTTATGCAGTTATTAAGTGTCTGAGGCAGAATTTCAACCAAGGTCTTTCAATCTCTTAGTTTAGAGCTCTGTCTATCATTCCACATTGCCATTCAATGAATGATCAATAATTCACTAAGCTCTTCTTTAGGATACACACAATTGTCTAATGACTAAGAACTTAACCCTGATTGTTGAGGGTGGGCATGCCATGATCTGTGTGACACATTCTTTCAATGGTAAATATTAGTGAAATAAAACTATTTCAGTATGATCTAGAGTCTAAGCCAGGGATGCAGAACCTAGCCTCGAGGCCACACGTGGTCTTGTAGGTCTTTGGGTGTGGCCTTTTGACTGACTCCAAGTTTTATAGAACAAATCCTTTGTTTAAGTGGATTTGTTCTGTGGAGTTTAGATTTGGTCAAACTAAAATTTATTAAGTAGGGAAGTGGCATGTTCAGATCTGGGCTCAAGGAAAATCACTTTGGCAACAGCATAGATAGAGCAAGGGTGGGAAAACTGTGGCCTCAATGCCATATGTGGCCCTGTAGGTCCTCAAGGCTAGGCACTCTCGGGGATCTAGAGGGCCACATGTGACCTCGAGGCCACGGGTTTCCCACCCCTGATAGTATAAACCATTTTGATTTATAGGGTTTTAGGATTATAGATATAAAGCTGAAAGGAAACTTAGAGGCCTTTTAATCCAATTGCCTCATATTATAAATGAGGAGATAGAGAGAATTGTCCAAGGTCACAGAGCTAGTAAGTAGCTAAGATTGAGATTTTCCTGCATCTGTTCTTGCAGTACCCGCATTGAACATCTAAAAAGCTGATTGCTCTAGCAAATAGAATGTGTTCTGACAGTACAGGCAGTCATTGTATTAAAATGATTTATAGATAAACTTTGCTTATAAACACATGCAAACAATGTTATTTGGGTTGTTTGGGTCCTCAGGTATCTAAAATAATCTATTCCAAATGCTGTATGATGTACCTGAAGTATAATACTGTTCAAGTAGTTCCATAGCACCATCTATAACCATCATGTATAACATTGCCTCTAGGACAGGGGTTCTTAGCCTTTTTGTGATTCATGGACACTTTTGGTTGTCTGGAAGAACCTCAAGATCCCTTCTCAGAATAATATCTTATTGTATACATTCCTAATTGAAAGAAATGCTAAATTTAATTTAGATGTTAGTGAACATAAAGACGTATTTTTCCTGTCCAAGTTCATGGAACCCCTCTGAAATCTATTTGCAGACCCCTAGCACAGGAGAAAATGTAACTCCCTTCCTGTTGATATTGGTATTACATGTCCTTTCACTGTAGCCAAAAGGATAAGATCAGGGATTCTCATTAATATTGTCATTTTAATCCGTTTCTGTCTTCTTAACCACATCGCAACCTCAACTATCCCCCACTTCTTAAGTTTATCTTTAACCCATTTCTGTCTGTTAGTTCTTTCAAACTGCCTTCAAAATCCCAGGACTCTCACATAAACAATAACAACAAACACACGTACACACACTTTCACTAGACTCAACCATCCCATCAAGCTACTTTTCTACATCTTTTCAATCTTTTTCAGCCATCCTGTTAGAGTTATCAAGATTTCCTTCCTTCTCTCATTTCACTTGCCTCTTAGCACTCTGCAATATAACTTCCAAATTCATTACTTGACTGAAAATTCTAGCTCCAAAGTTACCAATGATCTCTTTGTTTCCAAATCTGATAGTCTTCTTTTAACCATCTGTCCCGATACAGTTGATGCACTTGACACTCGACACCCTCTCCTCCTTGATATATTCTACTCTCTGATCTCTTCCGACACTACTCTATCCTTTTTTTCTCCAGCAAGTTAGTTAACTGCTCCTTCTCAGTGTCCTTTGCTGATTCATCATCCAGAAATGATCCTTAATTGTGGGTGTTCCTCAAGTCAGACATCAAAGATGCCAAGGTCATCCACTGCATTCTGGGCCATCCCCAATCATCTTGACTTTTGTCTTGCCACTGGACTTTGATGACTCTGGAAGAAAGAGTAAGGCTGACAACTTTGTGCAACTTTGCCTCACTTAAATTCAACTCATGTGTGAGTCAAGACATTACCCTGTGATGTCATTAGTCTTCTTCCAAAATAAAAGGATGGCACCAGTCCTGGAGTCAGGAGGACCTGTGTTTAAATCTGGCTTCAGACACTAGCTTGTGACCCTAGGCAAGTCACTTAACCCCAATTGCTTCCGAAAAAAAAGCAAGTGAAGGACGAACAATGCTATGCAAATATACATGTTATATACACACATACTCACACACATATGCATGCAAATGCATATATATGCACATGTGTGTATATGTATGTGTTTGTGTATATACGTGTGTATGTATATATGTGTATATACATGTTTGTGTGTATATAAGTATTTATACATACATATACATATATAAATAGATATAGATATAGATAAATTATTGTCAACATCTCTTTCATTAGATCTTCTCTCTATTCACATAGTTACCTTGTTAGTTCAGGTACTCATCTCTTACCTGGATTATTGTAATGGCCTACTAAATTGTTCTCCCTGCTTCAAGTATCTTCAATCAATCCTGTACATCAGGGGTGGGGAACCTGTTGCCTCAAGGCCACTTTGCTCTACAAAGTTGCCAAAGTGATTTTCCTTAAGCCCAGATCCGAACATGCCATTCCCCTATTTAATAAACTTTAGTGACTTTCTTTTACCTCTGGATCAAATAGAAACTCCTCCGTTTAGCTTTCAAAACCCTTTACAACCTGGCCCCAACCTATCTTTCTGTACTTTATTATTATTATTTTTGTCTTACGTTATGTAGTCCAGCTAAGCTGGTATTCTCTCTTTTTCCTCAAACACTGTGCTACATCTCCTATCTTTATGCATCTGCACCAGCTATACCCCATGACTGGAATGTTTGCCCTACTCTCCTGCACTTCACAGAATCCCTCATGCAACTCAAGCATCACCTCTTACATGAAACCTTTCCTCATCCTGAACTGTTAGTGACCCCTCTCCCATATTACCTTGTATTTAACTACTTTGTGTTGAGTGGCATTTATTCTGTTTAAATTTATCCTGTATACATTTAAATTATGTTCATTTGTCTTCTCCATTAGAAAATAAGTTGCTTTCATTTTTTTCTTGGTAAGTTAGAATTGTTTCATTTTTTATATTTCTCTACCCAGAACCTATCATTAGTGCCTGCCACATAGGCACTTACTTAAAACTTGTTGATTGCTTACCTAATTCTCTTTTCTAGCTATTAATTCTGGTTCCTTTGGCCCAGATCAAGATCTTTTTTTGGAATACATAATGGGGGAAAGAAGAAGGCTTAAAAGTACTAGGGGTAAACAGTGAGGGCAAGGGTCCTGAGAATTACAAATGGTATGATAAATTATAATGAGGAGTCTGGGGTAAGGAAGAATGGGAATTCTGAGAAATGTGAGACCTTATACTGTGGTTGTGGAAGCTTCAAAATGTAAATGAAGGTTAAAACCTCAGACTTGATAGTTTGGCTCTTAATGTTCATGCTAAAAGCAATTGGGTTTTACTCTGGGATCTCTTCTAAAGAAACCTTATGATTTATTTGAAAGGTTGGATGTTGAATTTAGTCCTGATGGATAAAGATAGGAGCAATGCTACCTATATCAGGATACTCTCAACTTCACAGGTATAAAAGCTCCTGATAGAAGCCTGTGAGATGATAATCAAATCAAACTTAGCAACATGTGTGATCCATGAAGGATGCAAAGCCTGAGGAAATCCAGAGTTATGTTACCCACAGGGAGATCAAAGTCTTCTCAAATACACTGAGGTTGCCAGCAACAAAATACTGATCAAATTTTGTAGTGCAATTATTGGAAAACACAAGATATACTCCACATTTTAGGCATCCATTGACTATTTTCAACCCTCAGGTCTCACTTTGTTCACCCGGGTAAAATAACCACATTTTTTGCCAAACCATGCCTAATGACTCTTCTCAGTTTCAGCAGCATGGAATCATCAGAGGCTTACCAATCTTATCATGCCATGTTATCATGATGTTGACCACATAACATTCCTTCACAAAACTTTAAGGTTTTACACATATGTGTCTTTAAATAAATACCTTCCTAATGGAAACAGAGTTTTATAAACATATGAAAGTATAGTATATCAATTCACAGATGTATTTTTGAAACATTTGCCAGCCTATATTCTCCAAAGTACAGCACAAATGGATGTTGTGTTTCATGACTATTCATTAATTCCACTGTGTGTAAACACATGTGGATATTTACATTTGTCAGGCAATCAGTTAGTTAATAAGCATTTATCAATCACTTCCTATGTGCCAGGCATTGTGTTAGATGCTGAGGATGCAAAGATATGAAAAAAAACATAGAACCTCTTCTCAAGAATCTCACATGTACATAACTGTATATGTAAGACACATACAGTGTAAATGGAAGGTAAGGCTATAAGGAAGAGATTAGTTTTGGAGGTTGGATTGAGAAAAGTCATATGCATACAAATATATGACTTTCATAAGAAAGCAATCATATACAAATGGCCAAGAATGTGTGTTTGTTTCTGCTATATTAAGATACAGGTACCGGGATAATCGATATCTTTGTAAACCATTTTTGCCACATCCTCAAAGCCCAGAAGCTATTACTAGTATTTTACTAGTTCACCTTCATTTTGTCCTCTGAAGACTACATTCTACTACCACTACATACTACATACTACTATTAAGATATGCATCTTGTCAGTACCCAATTTCCTCTCTCAACCTGTGATTATCTTCGATTCTTGATTCTATATAGGTCTATGTATGGGAAAAATCCTCTGCATGTATGAATCTGTAAGTGTATACAGATAAAGGCAAAAGTTTGCTATGTAGAGGCAGCACAATTAGAAAATTTTGAAAATGGTATTGGGATAGGAAGAGCTTCTAGAGATAAGATGAAATAGAATAGAATAGAAGATGAAATATAATGGAAATTAGATACAATATGGTAGAAAATATATTTATCTCTACTAATTCCTCTATTTCCTGAACAATTTGCCTTGAAATCCTTCTTTTATTTGTCCTATTCCACATTTCCTTCATTGAGATTCCTCCTTCTTCTGATCACCCAATGGTGAGTGTGCCTTAGAGTTTTATTCACAGCCCTGTGGGTCCCTTGTCATTACTCTACTCAATATTCATTACTCTAGGCCTATGGCTTGTACTATTATTTCTGTGCTGATTACTGGATAGGAAACTGTACTTGGAGTCAGGAAGAAGTGGGTAAAAATCCCTTCTCAGACATTTACTAGTTGTGTGACCTTAGTCAAGTCCATTAACATCTCTGGGCCTCAGTTTCCTCATCTGAAAAATGAGGATACCAAACTTGATCAAATCTATGGTACATTCCAGTCTTATAACTCCAAAAATTTAAATTTACTAGTTTTCCCTGTATTATATTTTTGTATTTCTGTTGATCACTATTCCTCCAAGATCAAAATTTCAGAATCATAGAAATATTTGGAAGAGATTATAAAAGATTCTCTAGTCAAACTCCCTTTTTCATGCTTGTGAATACCCTCTACAACATATCTCTGTTCGAACACGTCTGGTGATAGGAAATTCACTGCCTTACAAAAGATTCCATTTCATTGGGATGAATTTTGGGACTTCTCTAATTATAAAAGAATGTCTTTCTTGTATTAAGCTGAATTTTCCTTATAACTCTACCCACTGATTCTACTTCTTCCCTCTAGAGCCAAACAGAATAATTTGAGTTTTTTCCTCCTTCCAGATGACAATTCTTCAGATATTTGCTGCCATCCAACATCAATCATTTTCTCCTCTGAGCAATTAACCCAAATTCTTTTCATTGTTTCTCACATGATATGTTTCTCATACCCCAATACTACATAAGTTGCTCTTCTCCAATTTGTCAGTCTATCTATTTAAAATGTGGTGCTAATCATGGCACTTCAGTCTGAGCAACACAGAATAGAATGGGACAATTACCTCCTGTGTTCTGGACAATAAACTTCTATTAGTGTAGCCTAAGAATCCATCACCTATTTTGGCAGCAACATTACACTGTTGACTCATGTTGACCTTGCAGTTAACTAAAACCACTAAGTCTTTTTCATAGGAAGAGATATTAAAATATGTCTCCCACATATTAGACTTGTGCAGCTGATTTTTTTTAACCTGACCATAGCATTTTACATTTTTCCTGTTTATAACTATGAAATATCATCATTTGACTTTACCTGTTATTATGGATTGTCAGTGACATTTTTACATCTTGATCCTGTTATTCAGTGTTTTAGTTATTCTCCCCAGCTTTGAGTCAATCATAATTTGATTAGGATCACACACACACACACACACACACACACATCTGTGTACGTGTGTGTATATGTATATATATATATATATATATATTCATCTCTGTTATTGATAAAAATGCTGAAAAGAACAGGGAGAAAAATAGTCATCAAATGTAATCAGAAATAGAATAAACATTTATTAATTACCTATTATGTGCTAGATGCTGGGGATAGACACACACACACACACACACACACACACACACACACACAAAATTAATTCCCTAGTCTTTAAGGAGCTCAACTGGGCAGCTGGGGAAGGGGTACAAATAATAAGTACAAGATAATCTGAGGAGGGAGGGGAGAGAGAGAGAGAGACACACAGAGAGAGAGAGAGGTGGGGGGAGAGAGAGAGAGAGAGAGAGAGAGAGAGAGAGAGAGAGAGAGAGAGAGAGAGAGAGAGAGAGAGAGAGAGAACACTTAAGAACATTAGCATCCAGGACAATGAAGAAAGGCTTACCCCAGGAGGTAGCACCTAAGAAAAATCTTAAAATGATTAAAAATTAGAAGAAAGCTTTGAACTAGAAGTCATCTGCATATAGTTGATAATTAATCCTTTGGGAATGGATGATATCATGAGGAGGATGGTGTCAAAAGAGTAGAAGAGAGATCAGGACAGAAACCTGTGGATACTCATGATTTGGGGGAGTGACAAAGAAGATCAAGCCAAGCAGAAGGAACAGACAAGTAGGAGAGAAATCAGAAGACAGAAGCAGACATAGGTGAGAGCAGGACAAAGCCAAAGGGGAGGTTTCCAGGAGGAAGTGAATATCAACAGTATTAAAAGCTATAGACAGTTCAAGAATTAAGACTAAGAAAAGTCGAGAAGATTGAGCAATTAGAAATCATAGAGAGAGTAGTGCATCATAGAGAGAGTAGTGCATGCACTGAGTGGGGAGGTTTTGAGTTATGTCATAAGGGTTTTAGAAGTATCAAGTGAAGAGATTCAGGAAACAAGTGTAGAAGACTTTTTGTTTAACTACAAAAGGGAGAAAAGCTATAGGATGAAAGCTTGAGAATTGTCGAGGCCCAGTGAAGGTTATTAAAGTGACCTACTTATGTTGTAAAGAAAAAGGAAAAAAAAACAGCTGAATGATATCGAAACATTAATCAATACATTTTTAGGAATAGTGATTTAACTGGCCCCAAATCCTAGTATTGTCACTCAGCTCATTCTTTCAACCAAGTGTATAAGTTTATCATGGGACAATTTGGTAACTGCCTTGCTAAAATTCAGATGTGCTCTATCTACAGCATTTCTCTCATCTACCATTCTAGTCATCTAATATTTGGAAAGAAATAAAATTATCCTGGAATTGCTTCCTTTTTGTATGATTATGCTATGTTTCACCTTGTAGTCAAAAGGCATGGATTCTAATTCTGTTTCTTTCTCTATCTATATGGCTTCTGTGGGATGGAGGGGTATGGTGTGCAGAATAACATGCCTTTATAATTTCCCACTACTGTGAAAAAGGGGGTTGAACTAGATTTTCTCAGAAGTCCCTTACATCTCAATGAGTCAACAATATTTAGAATCCATAAGAGTAAATATAATCTTTGAGAAAGATGTAATGGCCAGGATTCATGAGGTAATATTTCTGCTGTACTTTGCCATGATCAGACCCTAAATGGAGTTATGTTCAGTTCTTGGGACTGCTAGGTAGTGTAGTGAATAGAGTGCTAGACCTTGAGTCAGGCAGACTTGAGTGTAAATCTGTACTCAGACATTTATTAGCTGTGTGACCATGTGAAAGACAATCATTTTCCTCATCTGTAAAATGGGGACAATAATAGTACCTAATTCCCAGGGTTATTGTAATGACTAAATAAGATGATATTTGTAAAGTGCCTGTCACCAAGTAAGCACTAGATAAATGTTAGATGTTGTTGTTGTTTATGTTGCTATGTTTTAGGAAAAGGCAAGCTGGGGAGTATCCAAAAGATAGTAAAGTAACTTGAGACCAGCAAGCCAAAGGAGAATCAGTTAAAAGGCCTGGGGTGTTTGGTCCAGAAAAGGGGAATAAAGAGGGAGAAATGATAGCTGTACTCAAATATTTTCAGGACTGACAAATAGAAGAGAGATTTATCTTTTTCTTGGCATCAGAGAGTAGTAGAGGTATCAAGTGTGGAGATGAGACACGGACCTTGCCCTAAAAGAACTTATAATCTAACAACTTTATCTATAGTCTAATATAACATATAATCATTGGATTCACAATTTTATTGATGTGGAAAATTTCTCCAAAAGAAACCACGAAATCTGAAGACCTCTTTCCTGACCGTCAATTAATGCTCCTACCTAATAATTCATTTCATCCCCATCCTTTAGATGTCCCTATCCTTCCATTCTGCCCTCTAGAACATGATCAAAATTAAATTCATCATACTACCCCCAACTCAACCTTCTTCAAAACTTCCCTACGTCAGCACCATCTTCCCCGTCTCCTATACTCATAACATAGGCACTTACTGTCTCTCGCCCCATATAAATAATCAGTTGCCAAATCTTGCCATTTTGACCTTTTCCCTATTTCTTATTTCTACCTCCTCTTCATTTACATAGTTACCTTTTAATTTCAGGCCCTCATTATCTCTAACCTAGATTATCATAAAAGCTTCCTACTTAGGCTCCCTGCCTCAAGTTTCTCATTATCCAAGACTACCTTATACATTGCTACCAAAGTAAATTTCCTTAAATGCACATCTAACCATGTGATCTTGCTACTCAATAAAATTCAGTGTCTACCTATTGTCTTTAGGATAAAATATAAACTCCTCTTATTTTAAGTCTCTTCACAATCTTGCCTAAACCTAACTTTTTAACTTCATGGTACATTATTCTTCATTCTTTTTTTAATTCAAAATTGTCTTTTCCATGTCTCCTGATCCTATAACTTTGTCTTTTTCATCCCATATGCATGGCATATACTCCCTCCTTACCTCTGCCTCATAGAATCTCTCTCTTCTTTTACGATGTATCTATATATTATCTATGAACCTATCTGTACGCATGTATGGGTGTATGTATATATGTATGTATGTCTCATAAGTAAGGATTGTTTCCTTTTTTGTATTTGTATCCCTAATATTTTGCACAGTGCCTCGTACAGTGTAGTACTGGAATATGTCCCACCTTTCCCTTGTTAACAAACCTCACTTCATATTAGACATGTGCCAACTCACTGAATGTTATGTACTTATATATGTATATATAGTTAATATAATAAATATATTACATAATTAAATTGTACCTGCATGCTGTACCTTCCAAATTGATTGTAAGCTACTTGAATGGAAGGGTTATCTCAGTTTTGTCTTTTTGTCCCTAACGGGTAGAACAGTACCAGGCAAACAATATGTAAAATAGTTGCTGAATTGAATTATCCCTATAAAAGCTGTCTGATTAGTTTCTCCCCAGTTTTCTAGAGTGTCAGTATCTTTTTGGATTTGCATTGTCCTCCACCATATTGACAATCACTTTTTTTTTTTTCAAAATCTGACTCCTCTATCTTTTATATCTAGTCAGTCACCTGGCTCATTGCTGAATATGTACATAATAGGCCCCCAATAAATATTTGCAATTTTGAGTTCTTCCATATATATTAAGATCATTGCCCAATACTTTCATCTCTTTCTTCAGAAAATCTAGCCACAATGATGGGGTAGAATCAAGATGGCAGTGTAGAGGAAGTAGCTCAGCTGAATTCTCCCAACATTCCCTTTTAAACAACTTTAAAATAATGCTGCAAATCAAATTTCAAAGTGGCAGAGCCAACAAAGGTTTGGGCTGAGACATTTGTTGAGCCCACGGCAACTTGGGAGGACAGCTGTAGACATCTGTGAATTAGGGTGGGGGTGGGGGTGAGGTTCAGAGCATAACCCATGTTGTGACACCAGCAGCGGGCCTTGGAGGAAGCTGTAATAGTGTCAGAAACTCCAAGATCTCTCTTCTCAGAGACAATAAGCGGGTCAGACAAGTAGTCAGAAAGATATTGAAGGGACCCTTTGCTGGAATTGGGAACAGGAACCTGTTGCATTGCCCATACGCAGTTCTGAGTTGCAGTTCCAGGCCAAAAAGGGGCATTTGGGCTTATAGATACAGGGGGGTAGGAGCCATGGTCTCAGTTGCAAGGCAGAAAGGAATACTAACAGTTGCAGCTGTGGGAAATCAGGGAGACCAGTCACAGTTCAGGGCCAAGGGGAGCACTAGCACTTGTAGCTTCAGGGTAGCAAGATCTCTCTATGGTTAAAGACTAGTGCACATGTCAAGAGAGCAGTGAAAAACCTCTGTCTGGTTCAGATCAAAAGGATCAAAAGGATCCTTTTTGAAGGATCAAAAACTCATAGCCTCCCAGAGCTAGCTCTGAAAACAGCACAAAATCCTGAGGCTTGAGAGAGAGCTCCCATCCTCACCTCAGCAGCAGGTCCAACTTTAACATAAAATTCAAAGTCAAGAAGTTAGCTGGAAAAATGAGAAACAACAACAAAATAACCTGGCCATAAAAAGTTGCTATGGTGACAGAAAAGATTAAGACACAAACTCAGAAGACAATGATGTTTAAACAACTATAAACAAAGTTGCAATTTTTTTTAAAGTGTGAATTGGACACAAGTTCAACAAGAATTCATGAAAGAACTTGAAAATAATTTTTAAAAATCAAATAAGATAAAATTAAATAAAAAATATTGTTTTAAGAAATACTTTGAGCAAATAAGTTATTTTGTCTATTATAAATACCCAAGTTAAATATAAAGGACATATGCTGAAAGATACTATCTGCATCCAGAGAAAGAACTGATAAATATAAGTATGTATAGAATAATTTTACATATATATGTATATATATGTGTGTGTGTGTATGTGTGTGTGTATCTATGTATATGTATATGCATATGTATATGTATGTATAGATGTCTATTTGTGTCTAATAGTAGGGAATCTCTAGGGTGGAGAAGGAAAGAAAAAAAAGAAATTTACATCATAATTTTGTTGAAAGAAATAGCAAGTTGTGCATAGTAGATATACACTTTCACATATAACCATCTTTTTTATCATACTATGTTATGGAAATACTTGTTTTATTCTATAAATTAAAAATAAAGAAAAAATCAAATAAGAGGGTGAGAGGAAATATTGAGAAAAGAAATGAAAGTGATACAAGAAAATTATGAAAAGAGAGTCAACAGCTTGGCAAAAGAGGCACAAAGAAATACTAAAGAAACTAATGCCTTAAGAAACAGAATTGGCCAAATGGTAAATGAAGCACAAAAATCCACTACAGGAAAGAACTCCTGAAAAAGCAGAATTTGCCAAATTGAAAAAAAAAGGTAGAAAAATTCACTGAAGAAAATAGCTCCTTAAAAAGTAAAATTAGTGAAGTGGAAGCTAATGACTCCATGAGGCTTTAAGAAACAATTAAGCATGGTGAAAAGAATAAAAATAGAAAAAAAATGTATAATATCTTTTTGGGGAAAAAAACACTAACCTCAGAAATAATCAAGAAGAGATAATTTAAGAATTATGTCTACTTTAAAGCCAAGATTAAAAAAAAAAAAACTTAGACATTATGTTTTTAGAAATTATAGAGGAAAACTATTCTGATATCCTAGAATCAAGGGGTAAAACAGAAATTAAAAGAATCTACCACTACTTTATGAATGAGATCTCAAAATGAAAACTCTTAGGAATATTACAGGAAATTCCAGAACTCACAAGTCAAGAAGGAAATATTGCAGAAAGAAACAATTTTAATGCCATGGAGCCATGGTCAGGATAACACAAAATTTAGTAGCTTACATGTTAAAAGAATAGAGGGTTTGGAATATAATACTTTGGAATGCAAAGGAGCTAGGATTACAACTAAGATCCTTCAGGGAAAAAAATGGATATTTAATGAAATAGAGGCCTTTAAGCAATCCTGATGAAAAGATCAGAGCTGAACAGAAAATTCGACACTCAAACACAATACTCGAGATGCATGTAAAAATAAACATGAACGAGAAATCATAAGGCACTTAATATAATTAAACTGTTCATATTATTTTATGGGAAGATGATACATATACTCCTAAGAATTTTATCATTAATAGGGCTGTTAAAAAGAATATACATAGGGGCAGCTAGGTGACACAGTGGATAGAGCACTGGCCCTGGAGTCAGGAGGACCTGAGTTCAAATCCAGCCTCAGACACATAACACTTACTAGCTGGGCCCTGGGCAAGTCACTTAATTCCATTGCCTAGCCAAAAAAAAAAAAAAAAAAAAGGAGTATACATAGACAGAGGGTGTGAATTTGGGTTGATTATGATGGGAAGACCTCAAAAAGAAAAATCAAGGATTGAGAAAGAGGTGATGCACTAGGTGAATGAGGAAAGGTGAGGAAAATTATTTCACATAAAAGATGTGCACAAAGAAGAACTTTTACAATGGAGGTGAAGACGAGGGAGTTGTGGGCAATGCTTGAACTGGACTCTCATAAGAATAGGTTCAAAGAGGGAAAACATACACTCTCAGTTCAGTACAAAAATCTATCATACCCAAGAGGGGAATAGGAAGGGAAGGAGATAACTGAAGGGGGGTAGTGGTGACAGAAGGGAGAGTGGATTAAGGGAGGTAGTGGCCAGGAGCAAACCAGATTTTTGAAAAGAAACAAGGTAAAAAGAGAAAGAATAGATAAATAAGAAAAAAAGGATGACAGGAAATAGAGAGTTAGTAATCATGGTTGTTAATTCAAATGGAATGAATTCAGCAAAAATATAGGATTAGAAATCAGAATCCAACAATATGTTGTTTACAAGACACACACTTGAAGCAGAGAGACAAACACTGTTCAAATTAAGGACTGGAGAAGAACCTATTATGCTTCAGATGAGGTAAAAAAGGCAGGAGGAGCAATAATGATCTCAGACAAAACAAAAGCAAAAATAGGCCTAATTGAAAGAGATAAGAAGGGAAGCTTCATTTTTTCTAAAAGATATCATAAACAATCACCATTAAATGTATATGCACCAAATGGCATAGCATTCAAATTATTAAAGGACAAGGTAAGTGAATTACAGAAGGAAACACTAAATCTGTACTAGTGGGGGACCTCAACTTTCCCCTCTTAAAGCTAGATAAATCTATGAAGTATATAAGAAAGAATTCAAGGAGATAAAGAGTGTCTGAGACAAAATAGATACAATTGATCTCTGGAGAAAATTGAATGGGAATACAAAAGAGTATACTTTTTTCTCGGATGTACATAGTAATTTTTAAAAAAAATGACCATGTATCAGGACATAAAAACATTGCAACCAAATGCAGAAAAGCAGAAATATTAAATTCACCCTTTTCAGACCATAATGTAACAGAAATTACATCCATTAAAGGGATATATAAGTATAAATTTAAAAAAATAATTGAAAATTAAATAATATACTCCTAAAGAATGAATGAGTCAAAGAAAAATCATAGAAACAATCAATAACTTCATAAAGAGACTTACAATAATATTTATGGGATAGAACCAAAGCAATACTTCAGGGAAAATGTATATCTCTAAACACATACATCAATTAAAGAGAGAAAGAGCAGATCAATGAATTGGATATGCAATTTAAAAAAAATAGAAAAAGAACAATTTAAAAATCCCCAACTAAACACAAAATTGGAAATCCTGAAAATCAAAAAAAAGAGATTAAAAAATTGATAGAAAAAAGTAAGTGAACTAATAAATAATTGTAGGAGCTGGTCTTATAAAAAATAGATAATCCATTGGTTAATTGGATTAAAAAAAAGAAAACCAAATTACCAGTAACAAAAATGAAAAGGGTAAATGTACCACCAATGAAGACAAAATTAAAGCAATTATTAGAAACTAATTATTCAATTACATGCCAGTAAAGCTGGTGATGTATGAATATTTATGAAAATATATATTGCCCAAATTAAGAGAAGAGTAAATAGAATACTTAAATAACCCTACCTTAGAAAAAAGAAATTAAACAAGTCATAAATGAACTCTCTAATATAAAATCCTTAGGACCAAATGGATTCACAAATGAATTCTACCAACCATTTAAAGAATAATTAATTCTTATACTACATAAGCTATTTGGGGGAAAAAAGGGCAAAGAAAAAGCCCTACCAAATTCCTTTTCTAACAATTTATGGTTCTGATGTCTAAACCAATAAGAGCAAAAACAGAGAAAGAAAACCACAGATTAATTTTCTTAATGAAAGCTGATACACAATTTTTCAATAAAAAAAATTGGCAAGGAGATTACAGCAATATATCATACACATTACCAGGTGGGATTTATACCACGAATGCAGGGCTAATTCAATATTAGAAAAACTAAAAGCCTAATTGACCATATCAATGACAAAAGCAATAAAAATCATACCATTATATCAAGAGATGCAGAAAAAGTTTTTTGACAAAATATAACACTCATATTGAATAAAAACACTAGAAAGCAGAGGAATAAATGGAGCTTTCTTAAAATGATAAATAGTGTCTATTTAAAACCATCAACAACCATTATCTTTAATGAGGATAAGCTGGAAACCTTCTCAATAAGATCAGGAGTGAAACAAGGATGTTCATTATCACCACTATTATTTATTATTGTGTTAGAAATGCTGGCTATAACAATAAGAGAAGAAAACAAAATTGAAGGAATTAGAATAGTCAGTGAAGAAACAAAACTATCATTCTTTGCAAATGATATGATGATATAATCACATACTTAGAGAACCCTAGAGAATCAACTAAAAATAGTTGCAATAACTAACAACTTGGGCACAGTTGCAGGACATAAAATAAACCCATATAAACCGTCAACATTTCTACATATTACCAAGAAATTCCAGCAGGAAGGAAAGAGAAATTCCACTTAAAGTAAAGATAGATGATATAAAATACTTGTGAGTCTACCAACCAAGATAAATTCAGGGACTCTATGAACATAATTACAAAATACTTTTCACACAAATAAAGATAGAGCTAAACAACTGGAAAAATATTAATTGTTCTTGAGTAGGCTGAGACAACACAATAAAATGACAATTATACCTAAATTAATTTATGTAGTCAGTGTCACACTAAACTAACAAAAAACAAATATTATAGGGCTAGAAAAATAATAACAAAATTCATCTGGAAGAAAATGTCAAGAGTATCAAGGGAAACAATGAAAAAAAAATGTGAAAAAAGAAATGGCAGGCAGGATGGGTTCAGAAATTCCTCAGAAGAATTATATGACCTGATGCAATGTGAAGTGAGAAGAACTAAGAGAACATCGTACACAGTAATTGCAATATTGTACAATTAACAACTGTAAATGACTTAGCCAATCTGATCAATACAATGATTCAAGATAATCCCTAAGGACTTATGATGAAAAAATGCTATTTACCTTCAAAGAGAGAACTGATGGAGTATGATGCAGATTGAAGCATGATTTTTTCACTTTTTTATTGCTTTTTTTCTTGCAACATGTCTAATATGCAAAGATGCTATACATGATTTAGCATATATAATTGCTATTACATTTCTTGTCTTTTCAATGTGTGGGATGGGGCAGGAGATGGGAAAGAATTTGGAGCTCATTTTTTAAATGAATGTTAAAAAATAAAAGATAATTAAAAATAAGGTACTATTAAAATATGACAAAAATTCAAAGAGAAAGAAAGGAAGAAAGAAAGCAAGATAGATAGATAGATAGATAGATAGATAGATAGATACATAGAAAGAAACTAACCACCTTTATAGCAAATGCATATGTCAGGAAATGCAGACTTTCTTACAGTATGTCTTTTTACATGTGTCCATTTACTACATATAAGTATACAAAAAGATATATCTTTTTTATTCTGGCAACAAAAAACTAAAAGAACTAGAAGAAAAATTTAAATGGAGGTAATAACAATAATTATAGTCCTGACTGATTTTTACATGGTCAATTGTTTATAAAAGTTAAACTTGGGATTTTTAAATGTCAATGATAAATACTTTAATAAATATGTAATATATATGAAGCAGAATATAGTTCATTCTTGCACAGAAACATCCACAAAGACCTCAAATCATGGTTGTTAGGGTCTGATCTTTCCAGTTCATATGTTTTTTTTTAAATTTTATTCTTTTAGTTAAAGGATCCTTTACCTGGTGGTGTTCACTTATTTGTTTTTAATTATATATGTGCATTTGTGTGTAAACATGTGTGTGCATATATGTATGTGTGTATGTATGTATATATCCTTTGTAATCCAATATATTTTATCAAATACATTTTTTTCTGAGAAGTTCATAGGCTTCATCAGATTGGCACATTGATTCCATGGCAAATAAAAGTTAATAACTCCTGTTTCAGATTCTCAAATTAATTAGATCATCTTCTCCAATTGCATATATCAATCTCCTATTTAGCCATGTAAGGAATGTTGTACCTATGTGTTTAATATCTGCATCTTTGCACTACTCACTATGAGTAGTGATAAAGATGCATTCCTCTGAGCAGAGTATGCCTTCTCCCTTCTCCATCACTGCATTCAAGCTGGAGTAGCATTACCACCATATTGATTCCAGCTCCATTTTATTGATCTGATCTCTGATGTTCAACAAAATATCAGCCTACTACTCTTGGGGATATAGTCAACTAAATGATTATTTGACTTCATGCAGGTATTTCCATGTCATAACCCTTCTCGTGGTTACTTTCATTCTTATCCTTTGGCCAAAATCACAAAAGTTTAAAGCATGAGGGCTTCTACAAGCACACATAATTCTTAGTAACTAATGAAAACAGCAGACTATCTTCTAATGATTGTTGCTTGGGTCTTAGAGACATTTGGAATTTTGTTCAGTGTGAAGGTTCGAATTGTTGGATATGATGCTCTGATTTTTTTTTGTTTCCTTAGGATGATCCTACTGAATCTGGCCATGACATAAGTGCCTGACACACCAAATTTGTACTATCTGAATTGTTGATTTCATCTCTTCCTTGGGTTCAATTGTCACTCCTATGCAGATAATTACCAGATATTTATATCCAACCTTAGTCTCTTTTCTGAGCTACAGTCCTGCATCACAGTCTTCTCGGCATCTCAAACTGGATTTTCTGTATTCATGTTGAACTTAATATGTTCAAAGTATAACTCATGTTTTACTCTAAACTCTCCTCTTCTCAACTTCTTATCACTCTCATACACCAGGCTCACAAGCTTTGTGTTACTTTTAATTCCTCACTCTCATCCATCTGACATCCAATTATACCAACTTTTGTTATTTTTACCTTCACAATAGCTCTCTTTTACATCCCATTCCCTACAGTGAACACATCTTTACTATTATACACCTGATTGAACAGTGCATGTGTTTTAAATTGGGTTAGTCTAGGCACCTCAACTTCAACATGTCTGAAGTAAACCTCATTATCTTTCCATTCAGATTCATGCCTCTACTACATTTTCCTATAACTATCCAGGGCATCACTATCCTAACAATCACCAGGTTCAAAACTTCAGTGCTATACTTAATTTTTCACTTTCAGTCAGTTACCAAATTTTGTAATTTCTTTATTCACATTTTTCGTATGCATTCCCTTATCTGTGCTCCCCTATGTGTCCTTAATCATCACACTTATTTCAGGGCTTTATCACTTCTCACCTAGAATGATTCTTGTAAAAGCCATGTAATTAATTTGCCTTCATCAAGTCATTCTGCATTTCACTAAACTGTTTTCCAAAAGCATGGATCTAATCATTTCTCCAGCAAGCCCTCACACCAGAGATCCTAGTCCTCCTGAATGCCTGTACACCCCATACAGCCATTTTCAGGACATCCCCCTATGACATCCAACTGATTCATTGTACTCTCACCTTTGGCTCCAAGAAGGTGTAGGAAGCTCAGCAGCCACACCCTGGTAAACTGTCTCTCAAGATGGGCTAAACCAGGTTGAGCATAACCAATAGGCCTCAAACCTGTCGGTGAGTTAGGGAGATGTCTACCCCAAGCATGTGAAGACTTGCCCCATTGGAACAGACAATTTGTTCCAATGGCATCAAAGGCAGCTGAAGCAAACACTGTATAGTGCTTATAGCTTGGTCAGACATCAAAAATACAAAGGTCATCCATGGCATCCCAGGCCATCACCAGTTGTCTTGACTTTTGTTCTGCCAATGAAGTTTGATGACTTTGGAAGAGAAAATGAGTCTGATAATTGTGTAACTCTGCCACACTTAATTCATGAACAAATCAAGATATCATAATATGATGCCATTGGCCCTCTTCAAAAAACAAGACAAACAACAACAATCATCTGTCCCCAACTAATTAATAAATTTTTTGCCAGTTGTTGATAAACTGGCTAAGTGAATAAACAGAACCTCTAGGAAGTAAGCTGAGCTGATGCAATGCCAAGATGAAGACACCAATAAAAGGAATACATTGCTCTTTTTCCTATGTCATGTAGAATAACTTAGGTGTTTTAGAATTTCTACATAATGCAACTAGTATCTAAAGATACATAGACAAAAACAAAGCAGTTCTTACCCTCAAGGAGCTTATACATAAGTCTTGTAGATTGTCTTTATTATATGAATTCTGCATGATTAATGTTAATAATTTTTTTAAAAGTTTATATTGTATATGTATATGTCCTCTTTGTTACATCTCAGGGGCTTTGTAGTTTTCTGTTGAAAACTTCATTTACTATTCAAACTGGAAATACTATGTTTTATTGCTGAGTTGCCATCTTCCTCAAAAAAAAAATACTTCATTTTCTTTGCCCAGTTGCCCTTGAAAGGAGGAATGAATGTCAATTTTGCTATTTTGATTCATCCCTCAAAATGCAAAGGGCACAATCTTTTATAGAAGGATTCTTCATGTTTGTCTTCTTTTAGAATCAATCTGTATCTTTATCAAAATCTGTCCTCAGTCATCATTCTAGGTTAATCATTCATCTGAACAAATCAAATCTCTGACCTTTTCAACATTCTTATTGGTCTTGTGGGTAACTGGATGACTACTTCGTACATCTTTCTCTTCTGTAAATCTTTTGCACTAGTCAAAAACTCTTGTTCTTGACTTTATGACATCTCTCTTAGCTTCCTTAAATATGTCCAATTTCTTATGTAAAAGGTTTTTAACTTCACAAACATTTGATATTAATTTTTGCTATATACAAATGGTTACTAATTTTATGCCAACATGGAAAAACATGAACTAGTATTCACTGCAACTACTGTCACCAGGATAACTAACTGACCTTGAAAGTACTGTTGTTGCAAGTTGAAATATGTTGCAATATGTGCCTGCTATGACAACTACTTTTCCACTATCAGAAACCAAACACATAAAACCTGTCTCATTATTTTGTAGGTATGCCTTACCATGCCCTTTACTATTTTTTACCCCCAGTTAGACTGAAATGTTGTATTATACTGCCTCAGTTGAAACTTACTGGATTACTTTTTAAGACTTACATTCACCAATAACTTCCTGTATATCTCATGTTTTCTCTGTATTTCCAGGCTATCCCTGACTGCCTTACTTCAAAAATAGCAAGTGAATTTTGGTGTGGAGAAAAAGAGAAATAGTCACTTACCCAAATATTTTAAAACTTTCATAGGTAAGATTTATCTTAGATTCAGAAAGATTCTTCACTTTAAGAAGTCAACTTTTCATCCTTGCAGCTAAGTGAAGTTGAGAAATAGATACATGAAGAGTTCTTCTTCATATTTTTAAAACTTATTTACAAACAATATTCAATGTATTGCAAAACTAACAAGAATTAGACCAATATGTTGGGATGCATGAACTTTAAACAAATAAAACTATAAAATAAAATATTCAAATTAATCTAATAGATTTGTGGTCTATATATTGGAAAACCCCAAAGATAAATGGATATTGAAAACCCTCTTGTCCAAACCCATTCCAAAAGAGTAAATAGTTATGATGATTATGATACATTTGAAGGAAATAAACATTGTAAGGGATATATGATGCTAAGGCAAAATATCTATCGAAAACTTTTATTTGAATCAATACCTATTACTTTTTTAAGAAGTTGTTCTTCATTTCATTGGCAGAGATTATGACTCTTCTGCATACTTTGTGTAATGTTTAATGCTGCAATTGGTCACTTAGTTAAAATTTTAGGAGGAGGAGATAATGATAATTGAGTTAGTAAAAATCAATGACGTTCTCTTGAAGCTGTTTCTCTGTATTTCTTCTTTATATATTTTGAGGAATTTAAAGCAAAAGGACTAAAAGGACATCTGTGCCTTAATTTCCTTTCCCTCTCTCTCCCCATTTCCTTCCTTACTCCTCTCCTCTTACCTCTCCTTCCTTCTATCCCTCCATTTGTCTCTTTTTCCCTTCCTTTTCCCCCTTTCTCCTTCTTTTCTTTCCTACCTTTCCTTCTTTCTTCATTTTCCCTTTGAGAAATTGACTGTTGAAGTTTCAATGCCTCCAACTCTGACTGTTTTTATAAAGTATTAATGGAATTCAAGTGGTTATGACATCTGCAGACACAACTTACGAGTCTTACAGTTACAAGAAACATCTTGGTGTAGTAAAATGGGTCAAATCAAGGAAGTTCCTGCCTTAGACACTTGCTGTGTGACCCTGGGCAAGTCATTTAATCTTTTTGAGACTCCATTTTCTTCATATGTAAAATGGGGGGTAAAAAAAAAAACCTGTCTCATAGGGTTATTATAAGGAGCAAATGAGCAAATGTATATGTATCTACATACACATAGTGATTTGTAAACCTTAAAGCAAAATAGAAATATTATTAATATTATTAAAGTTTTCATTTCCTGGGACATATGATTTAAGACAATTGAGGAAAATTCAGGAAAAAGTAGTTTCAACAAACATTTTATTAATTACTGAATAGTAAAGTAACTAAAGTTATTTTCAGACACCCCTTTCCCAGCCTAGAGGATTTGTAACTTTTGTTGCTTCAGTGCCTTGTCAAGTCTTAAGTATCTCTATTGGCCTGTCCTTTTTAAAGTTAAAAAGACTACATGAAACAGATGATTGAGAAAAATAAAATATGAATTCAATTGCCATGAAATGAAACAAATAAGAGAGGTGAACTTTAAAAGATAAAAGAGCAGGCAGAGAGTAATTGTGTTGATATTGGTTTAAAATGTGCACATGCACATCATCTTGAGTCCTGAAGTGTCTCATCTGCTTTCTAATTTCCTACAAGATGCTTTTTAATATTTTGAGATTTATATTGAACCACAGGGGTCTGAAAGGTTTTGAAAACTCTTACATATGCATTGGGACCAAACAATCAATTAAATTAATAAGCCAAAATTGTAATTTATAACTTAGTTGTTACAAAATTGGGCTGCTATTCCTTTAATTATAGCTTATAGTATTCCAGTGTTTTCTCTGAAATTATATTGAAGCACTGATATTCAAGTAGCTGTCACAGCTTAACTTACTCCCCAGCTTCTAACCATATTGGAACTTTACAGGCTCTCTTGCAACTGACTTGCTGCTTTAAGGACTAGTGAGTCAATAAATTGGAAAGTCTTTTTCCTATCTCCACCAAGTTAAAGACTGTTCAGCCAATTTTATTTTGTTTTATCCAAATAATTCAATTCATATTTGACTCATCCTTGTTGCAAAATTGACAGACTGCAGGAAAACTTTTGGGGCTAAAATACATAGATAGATGGATAGATAGAACGATAATATTAAAAGAAGAATGACCAATTCCATTTTGAAAAAGAATGAGCAGAAAACAAGCTTGAATATCTAAGATAGCTAAATTACATGTAATTAAAAGTTTTAAACCACTAAAAATTCCCATGAATTTTAATTTTTCTATATTTTTAAAAGATAAAAATAAAGTACACTGATTTTCCTTTAAAAAAAACATTAGCTTAGTTTAGATTCTATGTAGCATCAGTTTTAGAACAGAGACTTTTCTTATTATTAAATATTGACTTACACTTAATATGTCCCTCCAGACAAAATTTTAAAGAAAAATAAGTTTATAGTATTAAAAGAAATGATATACCTAAGAGAACCTAAGATCTCAGGAGTATTAATTTATTTTTTATACCTAAATACTATGATACTCCCTAGGTGGCCAGATATGCCTAGCCATCCTAAATCAGATCTTTTTTATGTGATTCAGGGGTGTGAGTACAGAAGAAATAATATCCCTAGTGCAGCACATTACAAAAATCTCTTTCTATATCCTATGCATTATGAGAGGTAAAACTGGCCTTAATAGCTAAAGCTGCTGAATAGATTATCAGAAGTGTAACAATATAGTCACTATGCATCCAGTGCTCAGTGACCAATATAGAGTCCCTTTCAAGGTCCACTTTTAAAAGTAGCCTCTATACTAGTGAGGACATTTATTTCAAAGATAACTTTGCAAAAATTTGCACCTGAAATGATAGATTTTTTTTATCTTCATGCTACATCTGAAATTATACTGAAAAAATAATACCAACAGCAATACATGTGTCACCTTTCCTTTTTAATTCATAATACTGGAAAGATAATATCTAAACAATTTTGAGCAGAAACTGTGACTTCACAGATAAAGACAAAAGTGAATAATAGTGGAGTCCTGAATTAGTTCATAATTTAAATTGAATAAAGATCACTGATTTTCACAATTAATGGCCCATATCATGATCATTCAGTCGATCTAAGAAATTTGGGAGTATTGGAAGGATTTCATTTGACAAACTCTATACATTTTTATTGTTCTTGTGTGTTTGTTTGGATTAGTCTGGATCAGTGATTTCATCAGTGTGGGGAACACAATGCAAGTAGGCACCTCCTTGGCAACTTAGGAGTCTTAGAGGATTCCCTGGAGCACTGAGACATTAAATGACTGGCCCATGGTTACACAGCTAGTGTGTATTAGAGGCAAGACTCTGATCCATGTCATCCTGACTCCAACACCAGTTTTCAATCCATAGCATCATGTTACTCCTTTTGGGTGCCAATGAAAAACAAATTACATATTTCCTTGTGCTTTTGTATTGTATTCATCTCTGGTAGAGAGATGTAGTAAAGTATGAGACAGACATTGCGA
>NW_020954594.1:11957884-11971321 GCF_900497805.2 Vombatus ursinus
GGTTCTGTATGCAGCTTACCACACTAGAGAGACCGAAGGTCAACTCTCTGGAGTCCCCAGCATGGTTTGGAAATCACAAATGCATTGCTGGTTGTGCAAGTGGTTTCTGGATCAATATGTCCAATACAAGGTAGAGAGGTCACTTGTCAGAGCTGAAGGTCTCTAGAGAAGAAGAATGTATGGACTTAGGAAGGCTTCAAAGAGTTCCTGCCTGCATTGACTCATAGTTTGAAATGACAGAGAAGCAACCCTACAAATAGAAGGAATACTTTCTAACAGTTGTTTTTGATAAAAATCTAGAAAAAAATACAAAAAAATTTGATCCTGCATGCCCATTTCATTTAACTGAAAAGCAACTGCTACTTTAAAAAAGGAAAAATAAGAGCAAATATGTGCAATAATTGATCCATGTGATTCTCTGAAAGAGTATACTTTTGAATATGTGCAAATAATTGATCCATGTGATTCTCTGAAAGAGTATATTTTTGAAGATATCAGTGTTATACAACCTTCAGGGCTACACGTTGAAGAGTCAACTTAAACCAGCACATGGGTCTTCTCCAGTCTTGTATACTATGACAGATAAACATACTGCCCAAGTATAAATCCTCTTCTCAAGTTCTCTTTTATTAGGCAAGCCCCAGAGGATATATAGAAAAGTGGTTGGAACATATAACATGTTCAATAATTGCATCTTGACTTGTCTTGAGTCATGGTAAGGCATGGAGAAAGTTTTGGGAAACTGATCAGAAAGGTTCATTCCACCATATAATCAGATACAACATACACTAAAGTTTTAATATTCCCTTTTTAATTGTGCTTATTAGTAACTAATTATTCCTTCTGAAGAAGGAAAAGAATTAATTATAAGCTAAGAAATAGAAATATAAGCCCCGCTCAAAAAATTATGCTTAACATTGTCTACGTGGGCATAGCTTCCAACACAAGGTAGCAATAACTTCTGCATGCATTTATGAGGCCTTTTATTATGCTCTGTCAATTTGAAAAAAAAAACTTTATGACCAGTTCTTTCTATATTATAGCCTACTTAGAAACTATTTAAGATAGAGATTACTATAAAACTTATATATCCCAACAATGAAGTGTATTATTTTCCCCCTATGTGCAGTGTCATTAGGGTAAGAAGTGTAGAACATGATGGGAATGTTCAGATATGCAATTTACTGTATTACTGTTTTAGTCTGATTTACATTAACAATACAGAGTTGGTGAATTATAAATTATGAGCAAGAAAGAATGCATTACATAGGCAAATAGTCATTTTTTGCTGTTATAATAGATGAGAATATATTCTTATAAGTTACTAGTTCTTATTTTGCACCACATGAATTCACAGATTTCAGACAAATATATACATTACATATTCAATTTTAAAAAGCATATCAACATACTTTCCACTTGACAAAAACAAGCTCATCCCTTCAAAGAAAAAAACTGAAATTTTATATAAAAAATCATACACCTGAATTTTCTTTGTAAGTTCATGAAGACATGGTACTCAAGAGGAGAAAAAAAAGATCCTCTTAGCTAGACCTTCTGTCTCTAGAAGAACTACTATACAGAAACCATAACTATGAGGCTTTCAATGTCAACAATATATGAATCTCAATCCTTAGAGATAGTTACTCTAGTCCTAGGAGAGTCCATCTGCATGTGCAGATCCCTGCATACATTTATGGAGTGATTTGTAAAGCATTTTCTTTGCAACAATCAATTCTGTGGGGTGTGTGGTATAGGTATTATCATCACCATTATACCAATCAAGAGACTAAGAATCAGAGAGATAAAATGACTTACCCAAGGTAACAGAATTTTTGAGTGTCAAAGTTGAAACTCAGATTCAGGTTTTCTGATTCTGAGTGCAGCATTCTCAGAGCCCCTCAGGGGTCTTTCTGAAGAATGATCTTGAAATCTGTTCTACTATGTAGAGGAGACCAATATTCGCTCTTTGATTCAAATCACTGAAGAGCTCAACTCTGTTTTAAATTCATCTTTCAACATGTTAGCAAAAGACTAAGAAAACTCATAAAGTGATAAAAGTTTTGATTGAGTAAACTTATCCAATCCTCATATTTTAGCTGTAGTATTTGAATGAATGAATAAGAGATAAATGATTCAACTGGAAAAAGCTCACTTAGGGGCTTGAAGCGATGGAGGATAAAAAGACCAGTTAAGAGATTATTGGAATAACACAGACAGTGTGTAGCAGAGTGGTGGCAGTAGGATGAACAGGGTATACACTCAAGAGATGTTGTGTGGATCTAATTGACAGAAATGACTGGATTGGTGGGAGGTGGGAATAAAAGATGACTCTGATTTTGCTTCGGTGATAGTAAGAGAAAACTAATATTATTAGTAATAACAGTAAAATCAGGAGAAAGAACTTATTTATAGAAGTTTATATTTGTTTTTTTTTTGTCATGCTAAGTTTGAAGTTAGTCAGTTACCAAGAATGTTGAGGGGGCAAAGTAGAGCCAGCCTGGTTTAATAAATAGGCAGCCAACCTAAGCGTAAGGAAACAATAACAACAACAAAAATCTAGGCTCAAGACTTGTTAATAATGCTTATTAATTTTTGACCTGCCACTCTCTATTTTTGAGTGAATGTTTGTGTGTGTGTATGTGTGTGTTTGTGTGTGTGTGTGTGTGTGTGTGAGAGAGAGAGAGAGAGAGAGAGAGAGAGAGATTTCTTTGGCATTCTGATAAGGCTTATAACATCTTCTGAGAATAATACCTTCAATACATAAAATAAAATACATAAAAGAAACTGATGGAAAATAAAGATATACTCGTTTTCCTATCCAAGTTCACATATCCCCTGAAATATATCCATTGACCTTTCATGGCTAAGAACCCTTGTAGTTTAAGCTCTAAGTTGTAGAAAAGTTGCCAGACTGTACCTATGGAAGGAATTTCCATACCAGAAGTTCCCAACTCTAATGAAATCACGCCTCTAGATAGTCTTCTCCCTCCCACCTAAAAAAACAAAAAAAAAAAAACAAAAAAACAACTCCGGGTAAGCAAGCAACAATAACACATGAGTTATTCTTGAGAAATACAAGGAGAAAATTTCTGTGTGTATTTGAAAATGTGGAACTGGAGCTCAGGAGAAAGGTAAGGATCAGCAGGACAAACAGCAGGGCTCAGTGGAAAGAAGTAGATTTGGAGCTAGAGGTAATAAGATGAAAATCAGACTCTGCCAATTGTCTAGATAACTTTGTCACTCAACCCACTCTAGGGACTAACCTTTGTCACCACTAAAATGAAAGAGTTGTATTACATGGCCTCTATTGTCCCTTTCCCCTTTAAATTTATGATCCTATGGCTATAAACTTATTTTTTAAATGTATATTTTTAATCAGCCAAAATTTACCTTCTCACCTTCTCCTACCCCAAATAAGAAGACAAGGAAACTAAACCCATTACCATTATGTAGAGTCAATCAAAAGAAATTTCCACATTGGACATAACAAAAAAAAAAAAGAAAGAAAGAAAGAAAAAGAAAAAAGAAAAAAGTCACTTTCTGCAGTCTGAGTACTTTTCCTCTCTATCAAGAGGTGCATAACATGTTTCATCACTGGTTCTCTAGAATCCCTGTTGGTCATTACATTGATAAAAGTTCAGCACAATTGTATTCCATCACATTTATATATCATAAATTATTCATCAATTTTTCATGAGTACCTGATGAGTACCCCTTCAGGTTCTCATTCTTTGTCACCTCAAAGAAAACTACAAATATTTGTTTATTCTTTGAGTTTGGTTGCTTCAGAGTAATTCCTCCATTCATTTGTCTGCCCTCTAATTTCCCCTCCCTGCTTCTTCCTTTCCCCTCCTGTGTTTTTGTTAAGTGAAATATATTTCCGTACCTATGTATGTACCTACGTATTTACATGTGTATATGTATATTCTTCCTTCTTTCAACAAGTTCAGATGAGAATGAGGTTCAAGTGTCATATACTTTCCCCACCACCTCCAACTTATTTTTATAGATGTCTAATTGCATGCCCTGATTTTGTGAAATCATTTTGACTAACACTCCTTTCCCTTCCATTTCATGTATTTCTCTTGCCTTCCCTTTCCAGTTTTAAGATCATTAAGACATAACAGAGCTACTCCCAACCTTGTCAAATTGGGCTCCTTCTAAGACCCCTGATGCTGTTAGGCTTCAGAAGGGACACATGTATCATCTCCCCATATTTGAATGTATGCAGTTTATCCTTGTTTCATCTTTTATCACTGTTCATTCATGTTTACCTTTTTATGTTTCTCTTCACTCCTGTATTTGAACTTCAGAGTTTCTATATATCTATGGGCTTTGCATCAGGAATGCTTAGAAGCCCTCTATTTCATTACAGATTTTTTTTTCTTCCCTAGTAACATTATACTTAGTTTTACTGGTAAGTCATTCCTAGCTCTAAGCTTATATAATTTGCCTTTTGGAGTGTCATTGTCCAAGTTCCCCCTTCTTTTATACTGGTGGCTGCTAAATTATGTGTGATCCTGACTGTGGCTCCTGAGAACTTTAATTCTTTCTTTCTTGCTGGTTGCAATATTTTTTTTCTTTCACCTAGAAACTCTGGATCTAAGCTGTGATGTTCGCAGGAATTTTTATTTGGAGGTTTCTTTCAGGAATTGATCAGTGAAACCTTTTTATTTCCACTTGGCCTTCTGGTTCTAAGATCTCTGAGCAGTTGTCTTTTAAGAGTTGGGGGGGGGCAGCTAGGTGGCATGGTGGATAGAACACCAGCCCTGGAGTCAGGAGCTCCTGAGTTCAAATCTGGCCTTAGACACATAACACTCACTAGCTGTGTGACTCTGGGCAAGTTGCTTAACCCCAATTGCCTCATCAAAAAAAAAAATTGAGCTTCTTTGCAGGCAGCTAGGTTGGCGCAGTGGATAGACCTTTGGCTTTGGAGTCAGGAGGACCTGAGTTCAAATCAGGCCTCAGACACTTGACATTTACTACCTGTGTGACCCTGGGCAAGTCACTTAACCCTAATTGCCTCACCAAAAAGCAAAAAAAAAGTTCATGGAGGGGAAAAAAAGGAGTTCTTGAAATAATAATGTATTTAGGCTCCTAATTTGGTAATGACATTTAGATCAACAATTTTTTTTTCTCCTTGATATGTTTTCTAGGTCAGTTTTTTTGTTTTGTTTTTTGGGGTTTTTTTATGTGAGAGAATTTAGATTGTCTTCTTTTTTTCAGTATGTTGAATTTGTTTTTAATGTTTCTTGTTGCCTCATGGACTAATTGGCTTCTGTTTAGTCTATTCTGATGTTCTGGGAATATGTTGTTTAGGCAAGATTTTGTACTTTTTGTGCCAAGTTATTGATTTTCTTTCTAATTCTTTCTTTGATAACTCTCATTTCTTTTCCATTATTTTTCCCAAATACTCTCATTCCATTTGTAAAAACAAAAAAAAACAAAAAAAAAACATTTTAAACTCTTTTAGTTTTTAAAACTTTTGCTTCATCTCTTCCATGAATTCTTGTTGCATTTATCCCCAAACTGGGTTTTCCTCTGAGGTTTTATATTTTGGAGTCAGTCTCTTCTTTTGAACATTATTGGCACTATAAAAGCTCTTTTTGGTGAGGATCTTTTTTTTTTTCTTTTAATTTGGCCATATTCCAAACTACTTTCTTTTCTTAAATTTTTGAATATATATTTTCCCCCACTTAATAGTATTTCATTTTTATCAATTACCTGTAAAGATATTACTTTTATAACATTTTAAGTTCCAAATTTTTCTCCCCCCTCCCCATGATGGCAAGCAATCTAATATAGGCTGTACATTTAACATTCATCTTAAACATATTTCCTCATTAGTCAGGTGACAAAAAATAATCAGAACAAAAGGGAAAAACCATGAGAGAGAGAAAAAAAGAGAAAATAGTATGCTTTGATCTGCATTCAGACTCCATAGATCTTTCTGTGAATGTGGATAGCATTTTCCATCATGAGTCATTTGGAATTGTCTTAGATCATTGTATTGCTGAGAAGAGCTAAGCCTATCAAAGTTGATCATTGCACAATGTTGCTGTTACTGTGTACAATGTTTCTCTTCCTTCTCTTCACTTCACTCAGCATCAATTCATGTAATCCAGACTACTTTCTAACATTGAAATTTATGGTTAGGACAGAGCTCTGTGATACTTCTGGAAGGAAGGTCTGGAGTGTTCCTGTTGATGCTTTCTTTGGGTATGAGTGTTGTGTTATTCTAAGATCTCAGGAGCAGACTGGGGACCTCAAGCTTTCATTGCTTCCAGAATGATCTGATCCAAGTCTGAATGTTATCCTTCTAATCTGAGCTCTGCAAGTTTCTAACCTCGGTTTCAGTCTGAGCAAGAGTAGACTGCAGCTAGATTCTGCCTCTATCAAACAAAGGGAAAGTTCTGTTGGTTTAGTGGCAGAATTGTAGGCTCCCTTTTTATTTGGAGTTCCTGAACTGGTTACTTTTCTGCAAGTTGGGCAAGATGCTGGAAGCAAGAGCCTGCTCTGTCTCTGAGGTCTGAGCCACACCACTGCTGCTGTTGGCTTCTGATCTTCTATTCTCCATACACAGCCCAATGTCCCTCTATGCATGAACCCCTTTGTGCAGGTGCCTTTCTTAGTGTATTCTGATCAGTTACCAGAACTGGGAAGCAGACCACAAAGCTGCCAATTGTTATCTGTCTCCTTCTCAGGACATCAGCATGGGGATAGTAATGCCCTGTAGCAGTCTGAGAACTCCTCTTACTTTGGTGCACAGTTTTTCCCTGGGTGCTAGAGTGTTCTGTGTATGCATAAAGATCCCAGCCCCACCTGTCCAAAGTGTCTGCAGACTTCCTTATCTGTCTCTTTGGGCTGAGCTGGTTTGGACAAATGACTCACTGTGATATTTTCTATATTTCCCCATCAAGATTCACTATGGTTCTTTTTCTAGATCTGTTTAGAGGAAATTTTTGTTTGTTAATTTTCTTTTGTTTTTTGAAGGGAGCTGAAGGCGGATGTCCTGCCTATTATTAGTCTACTGTCTTGGCTTCTACGCCTTATAAATTTTCTGCACTTAAGAGCCATTTTCATACAGGTGATAATTGAAGCTATAGAAGTGGATGAGACCTTGTTCTAGGCAGCTCAGGAAGCTATCCTAAGTTCAAGTATTCAAGTACCACTCAAATGACTGACTTTGTACAACAGAGGGCATGTGGAGGATACAAGAATGTACATGTGTGCATGTACATGTGTATATACATATAGGTGTATATGTGTATATAAATATATATAATATAAAATGTATGTATGATATATATACAAATACACATACAAATGTGTGTATTTAAAGTTTTTTTTTTAAACTGGTAAAAATATAGTATGGAAATAGATGTTGGACACAGTGCTACAATACATGATGCAAGAACTGACCCAATATGGGGCAGCTAGGTGGCTCAGTGGATAGAGCACTGGCCTTGGATTCAGGAGGACCTGAGTTCAAATCCAGCCTCAGACCCATAACACTTACTAGATGTGTGACCCTGGGCAAGTCACTTAACCCCATTGCCTAGCCAAAAAAAAAAAAAAAACAATTGACCCAATACAAAATTCAGTCACTGGATAGATTCTTTGTGCTTCACTGTTTTCCAGAAAGAGACTCCTTGCTTTCCAGTCCTCACGGCAACTAGCACAAGGCCCTGATCAGAGTAGCATGACCCTTCTACCTGTTACTGTTTTTCTACCCAAAAGCTAAATATTGTTTGACCTGAGGGTTGCTTGTATAATACTCAAGATAGGGCCTACATTACTTGAGGTTTGTCTATTTTATATTTTACAACCATGTTTTTCTGACTCTTTATCCTCCCCTTATTTTAAAACCTGGTTTATCTGGTGGTTTATATCTGGTTCTCACATAGCTTAATTCTTAAGGTGCCCACTGCCTTCAAAGTATGTATCTCAGTGGGGGTTGCAGCAGGACCTGGCCAAAGCCCATCATAAAGGTCAAAGGAAAGAAAAAACAAAACAAAACAAACAAACAAACAAAAAAACATGAGGAACCTATATTTAGAAGTTGGGAAGAGAAAGAAAAGCCAGTGACTAGAGAAGGGATCAGAGAAATAAGAAAACAGGATACTTAAGTACCATGAAACCTAAGAGAATAGTTTCAAGAATAACGTCAAATGTTGCAGAGAGATTAAAAGAAAGAAAAAGGGGAAAGATGTCTGCCAGATAAAACATAAGTAGGTCATAAGCTACTCATGTAAAAACGCTAGGCTAAAAAAAGGGGATTTGAGGAGCAAAGTTGCAGATTCTTTAAGTATTAAGAATTTACCTTGGAGAATAAATATTAAACCATCAAGTAGTAGTTCTCCAGTGGTCTGAAAGAGTTAAAACACTTTCCACTGTGTTTATTATAAAGCCAGAGCGTAGATTTTTTTTCTTTTACACTTTGGGAGAGTCCAGCTAAATTAGGGGTGTGTGTGCGTATATACATATATATATATATATATATATATGTATATATGCACACACACACACATGTATGTATATGCATATATGTGTGTAACAAATAAAATATAAATAAAAATGAAAAATAAAAAATTATATATATACATATATATTAAATAGCATTATGAGCAATGCTTAATCTTGCTGTCCAGATACATAGTGGTAAAAAGTAGAAAATGCATTTAAATGGTACAAAGACATCAATTTTAAACAAAAGGAATAGTTTATTCACATTTAGGTGACTGAACACTAAGTACCACGGACAGCTATAAAATTCCTACTATTGGAATCTTTAAAAATAGCATAGATAGACTTATACATTAGATGGTTAAGGCTCAGTCATGAGGAATGGACTTGATAACCTCTTGGATTCTATATATTTAACCTTTCTCTTATCTAGCTATCTTAGCTAAAAATGGAATAATATTGGCAATTTAACTATTGGGTAACTGCAAGAAATAATGGAAGTAGAAGAAAAAGCTCTTTGAAATGTGAAGTACTAACTAATATAATCATAGTTAAAATATCTAATAACATAACAATATCTAACTTGAAGTGTTATCTACTAAAAAAAGCCTTCAATTGTTCTGACTTAATAAAAGGTAAGAAAAGATCAATTCATGGCTCTTTATAATTTAATGTAAAGACTAATCAGCATTGTACTTTAATTTCTCCTTTAATATTAATCTAAACTCACAACTCAAAGCTCAGTGTTTGAATCATAAATGTAACTGCAGAAAGATCTAAAATGTATGTAAGTCAAATACACTCTATGTGCTATATTTCAAGAGTCTTACATTGCTTGAATATAATTTAATGTGAAATGTTTCAACAGAATTATTATCATACATTAAGGGCAAAATAAATGGAAATTCCATGTTATGGTGATATCTGAAAAACTGTTTAAAGCACTCATTGGGTTTATAATTTAAAATCAATTCACATTGTTTTTACTCCTATTTACAGACTACTGGTAATGTGTTAGGTTCAGGTTAAATAGAGATTAGATAGACTTTGACAAGACTGGATTTATCATGTAGACATAATATGTGCTAATACCTTTATAATCCACTCTAATATCTTAAGGGTGATTACAGATTACATCTGATTTCACGGAATTAAATAAAAGAGCCTTATACTGAGAGTAAGAGTTTTGAATTATTGTCTGTTTACCACTGGTGAGAACTGCCCATTGCCATGGAGGATGGCACTGAGTGAATGGGAGAAGTTCAGGTACACAAAATTTAGAAGAAGGTGGGAAGCTAGGGCAGGGAAGAGGCCATTCAGGTACACATAAAATCATTTTTTTCCTATAGAATTGTAAGTACATCAAGTTGTGTAAACTCTTTACCAAACTCTCTTTCTTGACCTACTATGGAAGCCCTAATACCAGACTCTGGGCCTCATCTTTTCATTCACCTCTCAGATTCTGTTGTTGATTCTGATTCTAATCACACTTCCATTCCAAACATGCTTTTGAACCTTCAGTATTCCAATTCCACATATCACATTCATGTATTGACTCTGGTTTATCCTGCAATGTTTCCAGGATCTGATGCTACAAGCACATCTCAGACATGACCTACACTGTTTCTGCAACTAGTGAAACTTCAATTTCTGTTGTCCATGGCAGGATGCATCCTGAGTCATCTCAGCATAATACTCATTTAATTTTAATGACTTTGTTTTGTTGATGAAAAATGAACAAGGAGCAACCTAATTCCCAAAGGTGACTTTCTACAGTGGGCTACATCTTCATAGTCACACATCTTACAGATGGTTCAGGTGTTTTTGAATGGCATTTCTTGTAGGTATCTCAAACTCAAGACATCCAAACAGAACTCATTCTCCTGCCACCACTCTTCTGAATCTCCCTATTACTATCTACCTTTCTAATCATCCAGATTCAAATTTTCAGTATTCTTGACGCATCACTCTGACTTGCTCCATATATTCAACCACTTGCCAAATCTTGTTATTTCTGTCTCCACACTATCTCTCAAATACATCCTCTTCTCTCCACTCACAGAAACACCACTGTGGTATAAATCTTCTTTACCTCTTGCCTAGACTGTTGTGATAGGCTTGTAAGTCTCTCTCCACACTTCAATCCATCCTCCCATTCAGCTATCAAAGTTATTTTCCTAAAGAATACTGTAGTTCAGTAAACTCAAAGATCCCTATCAGGTCTATGATAAAAGATAAGGGATAGTCTTTGGCATTTAAAACTCATCACAACCTGATCACTTCTTATCTTTTGAGTCTTATTACACATTACTGTCTCTTTATATACTCTTTGATTCAACCATAGGATAGTCTACCTCTTGTCTCTGTCTTTCCAGTAGTTGTCCCCCATACTTGGAACACTCTGTTCTCCCTTCTTACTTCTGCCTATTAGAATTCCTGGCTTCCTAAAAAGTTTAACTCAGGTGTCACCTTCTGAGGGAGGCCTTCCAGCTATTTTAATAGCCTTCCCTTTAAGGAAACTGCTCATCCCCTCTCTCTGGTCTTGTCCATAAATGTTATCTCCCCCCACCCCCACTGGAATATGAGCACCTTAAAGTCTGGACTGTTTATTTGTTTTTGTTGTTTGTTTTTTTGTTTGTTTGTTTAATCCCTAGCATTTAGCACTTAGCAAATTATAAACACTTAATAAATGTTTGTTGTTGATAGGTAAGATGTCTCATTTTATTTGTTGCTTTTAAGAAAGTATCTTAGATTAGCAAAATGCAGCTTGGCTGCTCTAATCAGATAAGATATCTCTGATTCCTATGTGAAAATTACATGAGTTCATGACAGAGATAAATAACTTTTTTTCATTGATCTCTCAAGAAATAGAATTGGAGAGGTGAGAGATTGAGATAGATTAACAATAGATGTTCCTGTCATAGAAAGCATCCTTCTAATGGTACCAACAAAAGGAACATTTCCTATTGATAGAGTTCTATACATACTCTTATTCACAAATAAAAATAACAATGTCATTGAGCCCCCAAATATGGACAAAAATCCTTTGTGAAAGCCACACTGATCAAAATATCTATAATGGAAAAGGGGGGGGCTAAAAAATCAATTTTTTTTGAGATTATGACATACTTTTATATGTCTATCTATATCTTGGAAAGTCCTTCATGATGTAACATGATCTAGGCCCAGAACTGAAGAACAGGAAATGATAACACTTTTTTGCATTTAGGAAATTGAATAGTAGATCTGTGATGATTCTATCCTGCTCCTACTCTACCCTCCCCATGAAAAAGCCTACCTCTTTAATACTAATCTGCTTCTAATAATATTCTATGGTTGTACACCACTGAACACTGAAATCATACTGAACACTGAAATCTAAGAAGAATTAAAATTGAAAAAAAAATTTGTAAAGGGCAATGGAAAGATGCAAAGTGAATAAGGACTTATTTTCATGGATTAGATCTAGTTGATTGGGGGCAAGAAAGCCAATGAATACTCCAACACAATACCTGGGGGAGGTGAAGTAGGGGTGGAAAGACAATAGGCAGGGGACATGGTGGTAGGTGAAGACAGTCCCTGAGACAAAGTCACGATGACTATCATGTTCTCAAGCGTGATGGCCTTGGACTTGGTGAGTCACAATGAAGTCCATGGGGACACGGTACAAGGCCAGTGGAAGACCATTACATAGAAACCATATTCTAAAGCCCTGATGTTGGCTATAATTAGGCTGCAACATGTCACTAACAAGGAGAAACTATATGTTCAGTAGTATGTTGGTATCCTCAAACTGCTAAAACAAAAAAAATAGGAAGGCTTTTAGCATGTTGGGTAGATCCGAGAGCAACACTTCTTAAACTGTGGGTCATGACCCCATGTGGAGGGTCACAAAAAAATTTCACTACAGTAAAAGGTTTCTGAATGTGCAGTGACCAAAAATCAATCAAAAATTAAACATGTAATGAGTCTAAGGTGTTTCTGGCAGCACTTGTCCATGTCGCATAGCACAACTTCACTGAAACCTTGGTTTTGAACACAAAGCTTGCATACTTTGCACTGTGCAAGCCCTCAAGCCATGCAACACCAACAAATGCTGCCGAAATGTGAAAAAGGGTCTCCAGTGGAAAAAGTTTAAGAAGCCTTGTCCTAAAGAATATGACAAAATGTGGGCATGTATTGCACAAAATAAGCAGATGTGGAAGAAGCATGATATGTGATCATAGAGGAAATAAAGAACAATAAAATCCCAGATATATCAGAAGTAAGCACATCAGGTTGTAGAGGCAGAAGAGAATTCATGTAGAATTGTAGTCTGGGCCAAAACCTATCTAGTTAAATTGGGGTTTACTGGGTAGATTTCTGTCTCAGAGACCAAGTCTTAAACCCAATTCACTCTGGATCTCATTGATTGGACAATAGGTCCCTGCCCAAGCACCACTTAATGGTTATTTTTTGGGCCCTCTTGGCTCAAGTGAATGTAAATAGGAACTACTTCTCCTTTGGCCAACAACCTTGAGGGTTTTCCCTCCCAGTTTTTTTTGTTTTGTTTTGTTTTGTTTGTTTGGTTGGTTTTTTGTTTGCTTGTTTTTAATTAGGGCCATCCCTTGACTCACTTCTTAAAGAAGCCTATTCACTGAATGGGCATTGCCTCACTCAAAGTGAGAACTTGAAAAGACTTTAGCTTAAAAGGGCCAGGATCTTTCCACTGGATCCTGGACCATCTCCAGTCATTCTGATAGGTATCTGGCTACTGGACCCAGATGGCTCTGGTGGAGAAAGTAAGGTTGGTGACTTTGCACAGCCCTCCCTCGCTCAAATTGAATTTAATTGCAAGTCATGTCATCATCTCCCTGATGTCATGGTCCCCTTTGAGAACAAAGAACAAACTACAACCACAACTCTGGGTAAGCTAGAACATCCCCAGGAGATATAGATATATATATATATATATATATATATATATAT
>NW_020954594.1:11971421-12068558 GCF_900497805.2 Vombatus ursinus
ATATATATATATATATATATATATATATATATATATATATATATTTCCTATTGTAATTGCAGGAAAGAAAAGTCTAGGCAAGGGACAAGTTAACTTCATTAGCACTTCCATTCAGGCTTGAAGATAGTAAGGGTAACCAGGAGAATGAGACAAAGGAAACAAGGCTGGTAGGATATACAGTAATGAAATCAGAAGACATGGGTCCAATCCTAGATTAAGGCACAGGTAGTATGAATTCATGTGTAACTTTAATCAAGTCACCTAACCTCACTGAACACAAATCTTCACATATTAAAATAATGTGGTTTTGCTAAGTAAACTAAAAGGTATTTTTTAGCTGGAAATTATGATTTTATAGATCCCGACTCAGGTGCTTACTGTAAATTGTATGATCTTAGATAGTATACCTGACCTCTCAGAGTATCTGAAAGACTGAAAAATGTGGTTACTGATATTGGCATTACCAATTTCATGGGGTTATTATGAGGAATTTTTTTTTTTTGCATGATGAAGACACAAGAAATTACTTAGAAGTCCCAACTCATCTGGCTTCCCTGCCATAGATCTGACCATTCATTTTCTTCTCACCACCAGGTTTGATTCAGTTTGAATAATGATGATGATGATAATAATAAATCAAAATATTTATTTCTATAAAGTCATATTTTACTCAGTCATACACTGTATGCACACAGTACATATATATAGTATTCAATACATTAAATACATCCAGTACTATGAACATATGCTGCACAGTTACAGTAATGTAGATAAAATCCTGGAAAAAAAACAAAGGTTAAACATTTAAAATTTGATTAAAAAAAAGCTAACTACAATTTTACTTTGGATGAAGCTGCAGGATATATAATGGGACCACTGTTGCTTAAACCTCTTGGCCTTGGCTTACCCCATGCAAATCAAGGAAGAGTTTGGTGGAACTTATTCTTCAGAAGAGGAATGCTGAGGATGAAGGTGAAGGTGGCATATCTATATCTGGTAGTTCTACCTCAGGAATTTAGCCCTTCAACTTGCTGAAAGCATTACTGATTTTCCTTCTTAAACTAGTTTGAAAAATTGTGTCATCTTTGTCTTCTTGGTATTTTGTCTCAAATCTTTAAGCATCTTGGCATAATGGACAAATGCAGAGGATATCAGGTGCTCAAATTAGAGTCTGGAAGATAGTCATCTACCTGAGAATCAGTGTGGCTTCAGAAAGAGCAAAGGAATAGTCAACATGGTAGTTGGTGCCTGATGACTAAAGGAAAATGTCAGGAACAGGACAGAGGTCTGTAGACAACATTTGTCACTTTGACACAAGGCCTTTGTGAGGGCTTGTGGAAGATCATGGACAAATTTGGTTGCCAGGAGAAGTTCATCAGTATTGCATACCAGTTTCATGATGGCATGCTTTCATAGATTCCGGATAAAGGGCGATACTCTCACATTTTTTTCAGTCACCTATAGAGTGAAGCAGGCCTGTGTGCTTGCTCCCATGCTTTTTAGCACAATGTTTTCTCCAATATGGTCAGACCTCTTCAATGAGGGCAAAAACAGCATCAAGCTTAGCTACTGCACTGATGGTAAACTATTTAACTTTAAACAGCTACAAGCTAAGACTAAAGTGGAGGGAGAGTTGGTGTGTGCCTTTTTGTTCACAGACGACTGTACACTCAATGCAGCCTCTGAGGCTGAGATGTAATAGAATATGGATCAATTCTCTTCCATTTGTCCTAATTTTGGCCTAAGAATTAACACCAAGAAAATAGAGGTTCTCTACTAGCCAGCACTACAACATCCATATATGCAACCACTGATTACAGCAAATGAAGAAATTTTGAATGCTATAGATGAGTTCACTTAACCTTGGCAGTGTACTTTCCAGGGATGTCCACATAGATGATGAGGTCAATGCATACACAACCAGAGGTAGCTCAGTGTTTGGGAGGGTCCAAAAGAAAGAGTGGGAGAGAAACAGTATTAGGCTGCATTCTAAGCTTAAAGTTTACAGAGCTGTTGTGCTGATCTCACTGCTGGATGTCTATGAAACCTGGACAATTTATCAGAGTCATGCCAGAAAATTGAACTGCTTCCATTTGTATTGTATTAAGATGATTCTGAAGATCAACTGGCAAGATAAGGTAGTGGACACTGAGACCAGTCTCAAGCTGAACTGCAGAGAATGCAACTCCAATGGGCTGACCATATAGCCTGAATGCCAAATGTGTGCTTACCAAAAAGACAAAAAAATAAATTAAAAAAATTAAAAACAACAGCAACAACAACTATGTTATGGAGAACTTGCACAAGGCAAGAATTCACACAGAGTTCAGAAGAAGCAGTATAAGAAGACTCTCAAGGTCTCTCTGAAGAACTTTAGTATCAATTGTGAGACATGGGACCACCCAGCACGGTATTCCCATGTTAACGAAGGTGCTGTGCTCCATGAACAAAGCCAAAACAGAGTAACAAAAAAAGAAACATGAGATGCAAAAATCTAGAGATGTCTCCATCCCAAATGTTCAGACTGTTTGTGCCTGACTCGTGGTAGACCTCCTGAGCTCATATTGGACTGATCAACCACAGTCGAACCCACTGTACCTTGACCCTGGCATCATGATGTCATTGGGCCTCTTTGAGTATGAAGGATGAAAAAAGGCAGCATCCAAGCTTGGGCTTTCAGCTAGGAAGGTGGGCATGGGGCAACTCAAACTTTTCAGCTTTGTGCGTGCCAGCAAATGACTGCAAAAGTGCCCCTAGGATGGATTTTGAAGATACAAATGAAATTTAGTGAGTAGGTGAATTTACAAATATGGAATCCACTAATAACAAGGATTGTGTGTATGTATGTGTACACACATATATATATATATATATAGAGAGAGAGAGAGAGAGACAGATGGAGACAGAGAGAGCCAGAGGGAGGAGATTATTATTTGAAAATTTTCAATGACTTGTAAAATAAAGTACATCTATATTCATACTGTTCTAAAAATGAAACATACAAACTGGCCGTCTCCCTTGGGAGAATATATGTTAGCATAACGTAATGGAAAGATCACTGAATTTGAAATCCAGAGGATCTGAATTCAAATCCTACCTCTGCTACATCCTCTCTGTGATATTTTGGGAAATTTAAATTATTTTAATCTAAGATTCTTCATTTCTAAAATGAGGTGGACTGGATTAAATGACTTCAAACATTCTTTTCAGCTCTTGTTTGCCTCAGTTTTGTCAATCATAAAAATGGGGATAATAATAGCAACTATGTTCCAGGGTTGCTGTGAAGAACAAATTAAATATTTATAAAGTGCTTAGCATAGTGCCTGACACATAGTAAGCAGCATATAAATTCTAGCTATTATTATTATTAACTCATATACACACACACGCACTAGTGTAGACTTAAGGCAAAGACTTGTACTGCAAGGATGGATAGGAATTCATCAGGCAAAGATGGAAAAGTAAGGTATTTTATATGATGATGATGATGATGATAGCTAAATGTGTGTCTATATATGTGTTTATATGTATACATATATATATTGCTTTAAGATTTGCAAAACCTTTTTAGAATGATGTCCCTAAAACATGAGATTTTTGTGCTTGTTCAGATTTTTCTAATTAAATTGGAGGACAGAGTACATGGAGATAAGTCATATGAGACAAGACTAGATTACAGGGATCCCATGGACCCTTGATTTTGAACTGACAGGGACATTAGAGATTATCTATTCCATTATGTACTTGAAAGAACCCTTTTAACATCTTCCATTAGAATATAAACATTCTAAATTCAAGTGTTCATCCTTTTAAAGTCCTTTCTGATTGTTCATTTGTAATTATCTTTTTGTTTTTCCTTGTATTTGTTTATCCAATTTCCTTTTCTGCTTCATTTTTTGTATTTGATTTTGTATATCCAATTTCCTTTTCTGCTTCATTTTTTTTTGTCGGGAATATTTGAAAATCTTCTATTTCAGTGAAGATACAACTTTTCTTCCTTTTAAGATAATGCTCAATTTTGATGGGTAGGTTATTCTTTGTTATAAACAACTGTATACAGAAATAAAGTCAGACCTAGGTAATTGCAAAAATACCATATGTGCTTAGGATAAGTCAATATCATAAAAATGACAGTACTACTCAAATTAATTTACTTATTCAATGCCATACCAATAAACCAAGCAATTACTTTATGGAGCTAGAAAAAATAATAATAACTAAGTGAATATGTAGAAAAAAGTCAAGAACATCAAAAGAAATAATGAAAATAAATTGAAATAAAGAGGCCCTACCAGCGTCAGAGCTCAAACTATTCTACAAAGCAATAATTTTCCAACACAACTTAAAAAACTGAGACATTGGTCAGTAAACAGAATAAGTATAAAATATACAAAAGCAAATATATCTAGCACCTTAGAATTTGATAACAACAAAGATTTTAACTACTAGGACGTGGACTTAGTACTTGACAAAATCTACTGGGAAAACTAGACAATAGTATAGAAGAAATTAAATTTTGTCTAAGAATTCACACCTTATATAACAAAATATGCTCCAAATAGGTACAACACTTCTGGAAAGAACTTACACACAAAAAGTTATTAAATGGTTTGTGTCTTTGGACTCTGATATACCACTGCTAGGTCTATACACAAAAGAGATTAAAGAAAGACGAAAGGTCCTTTACATACAAAAATGTTTGCAGCAATTCATTTTGTGGTGGTAAAAGCCTGGAAACTAAGGGGATGCCTATCAATTGAGAAATGGCTGGAGAAGTTGTACATGAAAGTGTGGTATATGAATTATCCTGTAGGAAGTGAAGGGATGTTTTTAAAAAGACATAGAATGAATGGCATGCATGACCAGATGTAGAGTGATGTATGCAGAAGAAAACTTTACACAATAACTTCAATATTATTTTAAAAAGTACAACTTTAAGGATTTTTATAGACTGATGAAGAATCAAATGAGCAGAACTAGCTGAGCAATTTACATAATAACAAGGTAGCTAAAACAAACAACTTTGAAAGTTATGAGAACTATGACCAAAACAAATGGTCATTCATGATTTCATAGAACTGATGATGACTCATACTATCCATAACAGAGAAATAACAGGTTAAAGGTACACACACGTATGTACATGCATACATACATGTATATACATACATAGCTGATACACATGTATACAATTACATATAGTGTGTATACTTATGTATATGTGTTTTCATAGCCAATGAAAAAATGTATTTTGCTTGTTTTTATATTTTGTTTTTCAATATATATTTGTTTCTCTTTACTTTTTTCCAATGAGACAAAAGGTGTGAGGCAGATAAAATATATGAAAATTATTTTTTCAAACAAAGTGGGGTGTTATTACAAATGTGAAGTGTTTCATTCACTATCAGATGAGGTCAACATATTATTAATTGTACTTAATTTTTTAAAAAATTTGTTACCAAGTAACTCTTACAAAATGAGAGTAACATATAAATATTTGTAATGTAAAAATAAAACATTGATAGAACCTAAAATTAAAAATAAGACAACATAGATGGAGCCAAGATGGCATGATGGAGCTTGTAGTGGATGTGGAGAGAGACTCCTCCTCATAGTTTCAAGACAGAAAAGAAGAGCTGAAAAGGGATTTTGAGAAGCAAGTAAGAGAAGTAGAGGAAAAACTGAGAGTGGTGCAAGAAAATCATGAAAAACAAGTCAACAGCTTGCTAAAGGAGACCCAAAAAAAATACCGAAGAAAATAACACCTTAAAAAATAGCCTAACCCAAATGACAAAAGAGGTCCAAAAAACCAATGAGGAGAAGAATGCCCTAAAAAGCAAAATTGGCCAAAAAAAAGGAAATCCTTCCTTAAAAATTAGAATAGAGCAATTGGAAGCTAGTGACTTTATGAGACATCAAGACAGTGTAAAACAAATCCAAAAGAATGAAAAATTAGAAAACAATGTGAAATATCTCATTAGAAAAACAACTGACCTGGAAAATAGGTCCAGGAGAAATAATTTAAAAATTATTGGACTATCTGAAAGCCATGATCAAAAAAAGAGCCTAGACATCATCTTTCAAGAAATTATCCAGGAAAACTGTCCTGATATTTTAGAACCAGAGGGTAAAATAGAAATGGAAAGAATCCACCAATCTCCTCCTGAAAGAGATCCCCAAAGGAAAACTCCTAGGAATAATGGAGCCAAATTCCAGAATTCCCAGGTCAAGGAGAAAATATTGCAAGCAGCCAGAAAGAAACAATTTAAATATTGTGGAAACACAATCAGGATAACACAAGATTTAGCAGATTCTACATTAAGGGACCAGAGGGCTTGGAATATAATGTCCCAGAAGGCAAAGGAGATAGGATTATAACCAAGAATCACCTACCCAGCAAAACTGAGTACAATCCTGCAGGGAAAAAATGCACATTCCATGAAATAGAGGGCTTTCAAGCATTCTTGATGAAAAGACCAGATCTGAATAGAAAATCTGACTTTCAAATACAAGACTCAAGTGGAACATGAAGAGGTAAACAGGAAAGAAAAATCATAAGAGACTTATTAAGGTTGAACTGTTTACATTCCTGCATGGAAAGATGATATTTGTAACTCATGAGACTTTTGTCAGTATTAGGGTAGTTGGAGGGAAACAATTATATGTATGTATGTATAGATAGATAGATAGATAGATAGATAGATAGATAGATAGATAGATAGATAGATAGATAGATAGATAGATAGATAGAGGGCACAGGTTGAGTTGGAGATGAAGGGGTGATATCTGGAGAATAAAATTAAGTGATGAGAGAGGATTATATTGGGAGAAGGAGAAAGGGAGAGGTAGAATGGGGTAAATTATCTCACAAAAAAACAGAAAAGAAAAAGCTCTTACAGTGGAGGAGAAATGCGGGAAGGTGAGAGAGAATGAGTGAATCTTATTCTCATATGATTTGGCTTAAGGAGGGAATAACATACACACTCAAATGGGTATGGAAATCTAACTCTACAGGAAAATAGGGAGGTAAGGGGACAAGACAGCAGGGGGATGATAGAGGGGAGGGCAGATTGGGAGAGGGGGTAATCAGAAGCAACACTTCTGAGGAGGGACAAGGTCAAAAGAAAGAATAGAATAAATGGAGGGGCAGAATAGGATTAAGGGAAATAGAGTTAGTTTTTCACAACATGACTACTATGGAAGTGTTTTGCATAACTGCACATATATAACCTGTATTGAGTTGCTTGCCTTTTCAATGAGAGTGGGTGGGGAAGGAGGATGGGAGAAAATCTGGAACCCAAAGTTTTAAAAATACATGTTTAAAAAAAAATGTTTTCACATGCAACTGGGAAATAAGAAATATAGGAAATGGGTTCAGAAATCTATCCTGCCCTACAGGAAAATAGAAGGGGAAGGGGATAAGAGAACAGGGGTGGAGAGACAAAAGGAGGGCAGACTAGGGGAAGGGGTATTCATAATGGATGCCATCTCAGGGTGCGGGGAGGGGCAAGATGGGGTAAAAATTTGGAACTCAATCTTGTGGAAGTGAATGTTGAAAACTAAAAATAAATAAATTTATATAATGCAAAAAAATAAGACAACATAAATGGAAAAAATCATAATTTTCAATGTTGAAAAGAATAAGTGCCAGACCCCAAAGAATAGAAATGAAAAGATCCAAAATGTTTGCATAGGGAGGAGGTCCATGGGTGTGGATGAAATTCTGGTGATGTACAAAACAAAAGATATCAATACAATTTCATTCATTTTTTTTTAAATGTTATGGTCTGCAGGTTTCCAGTGTAGTGAACCAAGGACCTTTCTTTGAACCTGGGTTATTTAATACTATTGGTAATGGCTTGCATAAAACCATTGATGGCATGATCATTAATTTTGCAGATGACCCAAAGCTAGACTAGATATCTAGCCCACTGGATGACAGAATTAAGATAAAACAAACAAACAAAAAAAAACAAACCAACAAAAAAAAACTTGACAAGTTAGAATATTGGATTTAATTTAGTAAAATGAAATTCAACAAGTATAAATCAAAAGACTAACACTTGAGTTTAAAAAAAAATCATCTTTGGGGCAGGTAGGTGGCACAGTGGATAGAGAACCCGCCTGAAGTCAGGAGGACCTGAGTTCAAATCTGACCTCAGACCAAACACTTGACACTTCCTAGCTGTGTGACCCTGGGCAAGTCACTTAACCCCAATTGCCTAAAAAAAAAAATCTTCTTTATAAGTGTGGGATTAGGAAGCATTATTAGATATTACCTTGTATAAAGATGTTCTAGGGCAAAGGTATCAAACACATGGCTGCAAACTAAATGTGGTCCTCAGTACTCCTGAGTGCAATCAAAACCAGAATAAAATTAAGCTCATGTAGGTTTTTAATGTGTTGATGGATTATTTAAAAAAAAAAGCATGTATAGTTTTCTAAATCAACATGTGATCCACAGCAAACCTTATGTATAGTTTAGTGACCACCATTTCTATTTGAATTTGACACCACAGTCTAGGGGACTGGAGGTTCAATAAGATTCAGCCATGTGATATTGGAGGCACAAAGCTGAAGAAATATTTGGTTAAATTGAGAAGCATATTTTCAATAATGAGTAAGTGACAATCTTGTATGTTGCCCTCACAGAATGATATCCGTGGTGTCATGCTCAGGTTAAGGTATTGTACCAAATAGAAAGGACATGGATAAGCTGGAGAGCATCCAGTGGATGGCAACCAGGATACTGAAGGACCTTGATCCATGACATAAGAAGAGTTGTTGAAAAAAATGGAGATGCTTAGCTTAGAGAAGACTCAGAAGTGATAGAATAACTGCAAGTACTTTAAGAGGTATTATAGCAAAAAAGAGCTAGTCTCATTTAGACTTAGAGACCAAGAACAGCGACAATGGGGCAAGTTACAGTTGTAGATTTAGGTTTGATGTCAGGAAAATATTCCTAATAATTAAAGTTATCTAAAAATGAAATGTGTTAGCTTAGGAAGTGTTGGGTTCCATTTTTTTTGGAGGTCTTCAACAATAGGCTAGATGATCCCTGATCAGATATATCACAGTAGGGATCCTTTTCAGTTACGAGATGAAGTAAATGACCTGTAAGATCCTTTCCAACTCCAAATTCCATGCTTGCCATATAGCTTCTACAATGCCAATTAGTTTTAGCCCACTTTTTATATATATTTGCCCCACTTGGGTGGTGTCTGGATAAAGCAAATTAGCTCAACTTCCTGAGATTGAGGTCTGGAAATGAGGACTCAAAAAAAAGGGGTGGGGGGGGTAGGGGAGCAGGAGTCTGTAGAGTGAGTAGCGCTCACGTGGAGTCACATGAAGTCGGGGTCACGTGGCCTGCGGAGGGCCGAAACGCGGGGGAGGGGCGATCACGTGGACGGCGGCGGCGGTGATCATCGCTGACCTCTTGCCCCAATTTCCTGCAGGTGATCTAGGGGCAACGTGTGGGCCGCCCCACCCCATCCCGGTCCGGGCCTCGTGGCTGCGCCGATGCTCTCACCACCGGGCTTCACCCTGCCCCCCATGGGCGGCCTGAATGCCTGAGGAGTCCCGGGGTGACGAGGCCTACTGCTGTCTGCTCAACCCGGGCACATTCGAGGAGTGCCACTGCAAGTGCAAGGAGCTGTTCCTGGTGCAGATGGAGAGCATGAAGCTCACGGTGAACAAGGGCCTCCGTAACCACGGGCCTCCGTAACCACTTCCAGGTCAGTCCCACCGTGGCCTCAGCAAGACTGGAGATTCCAGCCACCTTTGGGGTCACGTGCGTAGAGACCAGTCAGCTCAGTCCCACAGAGGCCTTCCCGGTGCTGGGGGGAGACGCGGACAGCTGCGGGAGCCTCAAGGCCCTGGTGATCCAGCATTTGGCTTCGGGCCTCTGGTCCAAGATGGCGCTACAGACCCAGCGGTCAGTTTGTGGACGGAGAGTACTGGGGCTTCGACTTCTAGGTTGTGGTGACCCCAGGGACCCCCTATGTATTGGCGAGCTTGGGGATCCTAGTGGCTCCCTACCTCCAGAGGATAACTCCGTGTCTGGCCATGGGCGGGGGCTGGTTTATCACCGAGGCCGGTGAGGCAGGCACCGCCATGTCTCTAGCAGCGCCCGACTGACCTTGACCACGGACCAGGCTGGGCCCATGCCACGAATTACCACAAAGCCAGTGACCAGCTTCAAGTCGGGGAGTATTCGAAGCCAGCGCCCGAATGCAGGACACCATTGTCTCCTTCGGCCACCAACGGGACCTCCCCAAGGCCTACCTCCTCTTTGAAGACTCCATGGACAGTAACTGGATCGTGGGGGCAACCCTGGAGAAGAAGCGGCCCCCCTGCCCCCAACAACGGCCATGGGTGCTCTCCTCAATCATGGAAAGAAGGCTGAGCCCACCACACCAGCCATCCGCCGCCCCTCCACTGGCGGGCAGGAGGAAGGGCACCTGAGGCTCCTGAAAGCTAAGAGAGGGGGGGACCCTAGGCCTGGCAGGGAGCCTCAGGTTTTCGGAGAGGGACTTCAGAATACCGGAAGACTGACCCTCCTGCCCCCTTTTCCCATTCCTGGAATGGGCTCTAGGCTCTAGGAGACCTAGGTGGGAAGGACTGTGGGGGAGGATCCTCAGGGTGGGGCCTGTCTCCTTCCCCGAGGTGGAGCTGGGTGCTCCCTGCCCCACCTCCCTGGTGGCCCCCGGAGGAGGCCGGCATTGTAGCCCCTGCTCCATCCATTCCCCTTGGCCTCTTCCTCCCTTCTCCCCACCAGACCCTCTGTCACCCCCCTTGGTGCAAATCATGTTTACAAGTTATGGAAAAAACTGAACATTTTACAGGAAAAACACCACAAAAATAAAGGACTAAAACAAAAAAAAGTGGGGAAGGGGATCTGGATCTCCCCAAATCGTTGGTTATTAATAATCATTTCTTTCATTTTCTTGAGTAAATGGAAAGATGAAATAATCAGTTAAAATACCATCAAAGCAAGGATAGTGTCCAATCAGTGAAATTTGAATAGGATAGTAAGTTATAAAGGTAAATATCAAATAAAAAAAGCACTTTAGATATTTATCAACCTGTAGCTTGGAGTCACCAATATTGGAGTCACACAGATGCCCATTTTCAATGATACAGGACAGTTGCAACCACGTAATTCTTCCACATTTTGAGGATTATTGCCACCCTCAGGGCCAACAAACATGGTCAAATTCCCTACGTCATTGTGTTCAGATTACCAGCGTTCCAGCCCTTGAGTTACTGTACCTATATACTAGCTCCCCAAATTCCCTGGCATAATGGCAGAAATTGTGTCAAAATCTTACATCCTACTTTAAAAGGTCACCAACTCTTATTATAAAAAACAAAACAAAACAAGTTTAATGTCTACTCTTTCAGGGAGGAGATCAGGTCATTGAAAATCTTTAGAGAAATGGATCAGGATAGTACCTTCTGAAATGAAAGGATACCCCCTGACCTCTAGCAGAAACTAACTCCTGCCTTGGAGAAGTGGCTCATACTGATGCCTGATGCTGATCTTGAGCTCATTCACCTTGCACTCATCCATTCTTTCTGAAATATCTCAGTGTAGCAGAGACACTGTAAGCCAGCTGGATCCTGGATCTGTTTTCCAGAGGTACTTAAGTGCTTTTGAAAGTTGCTCTGGAGTCTCAGTAACCCAATTCATATTAGTATCTGCCAGAGCTGCCCATTTATGGCTTCTTTAAAATATGTTTTATGTATACTTTTTATCTTAGAGAAATTTCTGACCAATAATTCCACATTGAACCCTTCTTGGGACCAGTAAAAAAAAAAAAAAGGAGCAAAATGGCCCAACATGCCTGATAATGGATACACAATTCAATCCTAGTAGTCTCTTACTACTCTGGTGTGAGGGAGGAGGGGTATTTAACCTTCTGTGGGCTATTCATTGGTTTTTCCTTTTATGAGTTCATTTTCCTTTAGTGATCCTTATATTTACATTATTTTACTCATCATGTATAGTATATTATTCCTTAGTTATTTCACTTTCCATCAATTCCTTCAGATCTTCCTATGAAACTCTGAATTCCTCATGTTCACAATTTTTACTGCACAGTATTCTATAACATTCTTATAAGAGGTTATAAGAGCCTTCCTAATAAATGAGCACTCACTTTGTTTCCAGTTCCTTTTGTTTGTGTCACTGGCTTTTTTGGGGGGGGGGGGGGGGGGAATATAACCCCATGAGTTTTATTGTTTGCTTTAAAAAACTGAGCAGTTTCTTCACTTTCATGGCATAATTTCAGATAAAAATTTCAGATAAAAAACCCCACAAGATCCTTCACAGCTCCACTTGTAGCACATCAATCTGTACTGGATTTGAGACTAGACTGTCTTTGTTTCTTTGTCTTATTTATAAATAAAATTTCCAAATAGCTAAATGTTCTTATTTTGTTTAGTTCTAAAAAGAATCCCTCACAATTTATATAGCACTGTCAGTAAATTAATTTAGCAAATATTTTCATTTTTTATTATATTGGCATATACCAACTATAATCATTAAATAGCTGTCCATTTGTTTGTTGACCTCTCCCACCATTACTTTTTTTCTTCTGTACAGAGAGGTTTTTTTTTTGTTTATTTTAGGTACAGAATACAAAAATTAATATTAGAAGGTACCTTGGCAATGACCTTGTCCAACTTTTACCCACTCTAATATACCTGATTAGTGATTATCTATTCTACTTGAAGATCTCTAGAAGAGGGGAATTCATCACCTGTTACTTATGGACAGCTCTAATTGGCAGTTGTGTATATGTATTAATAATCAATAATACATATTAAGCACCTACTAGGAGCCAGATATTGTGTTAAGCCCTGGGAACATAATTATGAAAGAAGAAACAGTCACTGCCCTCAAGGAATTTACAATCTAAAAGGGAAAGGTAACACAAAAGGCAGCTATAAAAAGGAGTAGGAAAGTAAGGAAGGGATTAGGTTTTGCATGGAGCTCTCTACCTTCCAGTTAGAGGGGCCCTGTGGGCAGAGTATAAGGATAAGGTGTGAGTACTAGGACTCACAAGATCTTCCAGGATGATGAGATCTCTTAGGACGTGATGGAAAAGTTCCAAGGAGTGCAGTCTGATGAGGTGTGGGTAGTGAAAAGGGTTGTTTAACCACTCACCCTACTCCTGACTCATTGCCTAGATAGCTTTCCCAACATACTATTTCTTCTCTTCCCTGGGAAGTTGTGTTAAAGGATCTGTAATTTTCTCTACCATTTTTAGCTCTGAGCCCCCTTCACCAAGCAGAAGTAATGCTTCCCTCAAACAAAATATCACAGTGTTAGATTATTCTCCTCTCCTCACCCTCATTTCTGAAAATGTTTCCCCATTAATTACCTCTTCCCAATTGCACTCAATAAGTATACCCGGAATTTCCCAATGATAATAATTATTTATAAAGCAAGTAATCATTTTGTTGTTGTTCAGGCCTTTTCAGTCATGTCTGACTTCATGGCCTCATTTAAGGTTTTCTTGGCAAAGATACTTGTTTGGCTTGACATGTCTTTCTCCAGCTCATTTTACAGATGAGAAAACTGAGACAGAGGATTAAGTGACTTGCCCAGGGTCATCCAGCTAGTGAGTGTCTGAGACCATACTTGAATTCAAGGTCCTCCTGACTTGAGACCCAGCACTCTATCCAATGTAATTGGATAGCTGTCCAAATCATTTTTAAAGGAATATGAATAGACATCCCCTGTAGTAAGAAGAAAAGACTTCTTCCATGAAGAAGTCCAAAGGAATATAAGAACTACAGAATTGAAGAACTACAGAATATAAGAACTACAGAAAAGGGTGTGTAGTCCACTGAGGTGTTTGTTTCAGCCACAAGCAGTTTGTCTGAATAGCCCTAACAATCTCATTCATAGAGAGCTAGCCCTGCTCCTTGTGGCACTTGCCTCTGCTGAAGCTCTTCCTGTCCTAGCTCCATTAGGTCTAGAAGAAGAAATCTAAACATGAGTGTTTCACTAGAAGTGCTGTCTTTCACTGGAAGCTCCTCTCATCAGGGGCTGCATTCCTTTTCCACACTTAAATTCCCCTGGAATGACTGAAAAATTCATCTGGGCATCATGGCAAAGGGATTTCTTGATGCAGCTGCATCTTTACAGTTACTTTAATTCTTCATTATTTGACCCTTTTCTGTGATTAAGTCCTGGGAAGAAGGAAGTTGTGGGGGGGGGGGGTAGGGAGCTAGATCAGATTTCAAATCTTTGAAACAAAATATTCTGTAACACTGATTTAGTATACATTTTTGTAAAGTGCTGTTACAGAAGATGGGGTACATGAATATAGAAGAAACAGAAATGGACTTAAAGAATATCATGAGGGATTGGTTATATAATTTCCTTTTCTGCAGGTATTTAGGAACTGTATATCTCTATATCTATTTTTATACACTCATGTATACATACACACATGTATGTATATATATACATACACATACACATTATCTTCTCTCTCTCTCTCTCTCTCTCCCTCTCTCTTTCTCTCTCTCTCCCTCCCTCCCTTCCACCTTCCCTCTTATTTATATATATAGGAGAATGTACTAACTTATAACCCAATGGATCACCCAATCCAAAGAGTAAATAAAATCATTCACATACTGATCTGCTAGTACAAAGTTGGCTTCCAATCATCTATTTTTATTTATCTAATTATCTAATTTATTTAATTATTTATAGTAAAACATTTATTTTATAAATGTATTCTACAAAGCCAATAATGGATTTTAAAAAAATATAAAAAATTTAACTTTAAACATTTTATAAATGATTAATGAGTTTTCTATTTTCAAAGATATTTATCACTTTATCAGTATATTATTGTGAAATAAATTAAATATTCATTTTGTATATTTCTAATGTATCAAAATATGCTAATATTTTGAGCAGAAAATAATTTATTACACATTTATATATAGCCTTTAAAGTTGACTGTAGCATCATAAGTATATTTTAAAGTATTTTTTTTTCATATGGGGTTTGAACCTTCATAGCCAGCCTATCAAATATGTATAAATTATGGAGGAAAAATTCAGCATAGTTTTCTTTTCCTGGGAAGTGGAGCAGTTAATATTCAACATGAAATGTCTAATCTTTAAATACATTATAATCTAACTGCTTAGGATAATTTTTGCTTTAATACCTTAAGAGTCTGCAAAGCCTGAAGGATGGGATTATTAAGATGGAATTTTAATGTCAAAATTATCAGAGAAGAGAACATATTGCTAGTGTTCATAAAAAAATGTATTCAATTTCTGTATGATTTGTTCAAATAAGAGACAAGAATATATTTGATTATAGCCAGTAAGTAACCCAAAATTTGATCAGATGACTGTAGGTCATTGCTACATAAGTGCTGCCAACCTCAGGGATTAGACTGTCTAAGACATAGAAGTCACCGTAACTTATAAAAGTATCTACACAAAATACATAAAAACAAGTATTCAGGGAGTAATTAAAAAAGCAAGAATGATTGAAAATAGCAATGGAATAAAAAGCCTTGTGAAAATAATGCAGGCAACATGGGAGGGGGGAAATCTGGTAATTTGTGTTACAACATACCATAAAACCTAAAAGGAGAAAATGCTGCTTTGTTTTCATTTTTCAAAGCTCCTTGGTATTTCAGAAATAACATATGCACAAAAGATTTCTAAATTTCAAAACTATTTTTATTTAGCTGACATTTATTAATGTTAAGATTAATCTATGATGTATAAATTGCTGTACCAAGCCAACTAATACAAAAAGCAATAACAAGATAGCATTTAACTGTACTATTTTAGGCAATTGTTTTAGAGAAAATACATACTTTGCAGCATTTTCTATAATTGTGCTTGTCAGTTTCTTAAAGAGGATTATCCCATAGCAATACAAACTTTTCCTTCTACGTTATCAAATACCTACAATGATGTGCTCATACATAATCATTTAGGACTATTAATAGAAACTATAATAAGCAATCAATAGTCATTCAAACATACAAGTATAATTTTTTCTCCAAGTGATGGGGGATGGAGGAAACTGTCTTATGAATTGGGGTAAAGATACAAAAACACAGTAGGTATCATTCTCAGAACAATGTACATTTGTAATTTATGAATGTTCTTTTATATATTTGTAAGATATAAATATACAGTTACATTTTTCCCTCTTTCCCTAGTGCTACATAATTATAACTTGCAATATGTAAATATTTATGAATTCACAGGATGCTTGCAAAGAGAGAAAAATGTTATACTTGCAGATTTGTCTAGTATTTGCAGGATTTCAGATCATATTATTAGGCTTCATATTGTATTGCAAAATATAAAAATACATTATAAATTTGACTTGTCTAGAAAAAATACCATCTGGTTATATTGTTGAGACTTTGGAATTAACTCTACCAACATTTACTGCTAGAGATAGACATTACTACATTTACAGAGAATTTTCCTTCCTCCATAATAATATTTTATAAAGTAGTATTTTTGCAATGCTCTCCATCCTTGGTGATACTAAAAGGTTTTCTAAACTTAGAGTCTTAGAATTAGGAAGGATTTTAAATACCATCCAGTCCAACTTGCTATCCCTTGAAGGAATCCCCCCCACAACATCCCTTGTCTACAGACATTTATTGAGGGTCTGCTTGAATATTTTTCATAATATTTGCAAGCTCACAAGACAGTATATTTCATCTTTGGGAGACTCCAAATTATTCATAAAGTTCATATATTTATTGACTTCTTAATTTATACTCATTGGTCCTACTTCTCTGATTCTATATAGAATAAACATAACCCTCCATTAAAACAAACAAAAAAAAAACCACATTTCTTTTTTTTTTTTAGGCAATTGGGGTTAAGTGACTTGCCCAGGGTCACACAGCTAATAAGTGTCAAGTGTTTAGTCTGAGGCCAGATTTGAACTCAGATCTTCCTGACTTCAGAGCCGGTGCTCTATCCACTATGCCACCCAGCTGCCCCAAAACTTCACATTTCTAAAGATAACTATTGCATCCTACTTAAATGTTATATTCTATAGTTTAAGTAATAATAGTAACAATAATAGCCAACATTTATAGATCACTTTCAGGTTTACAAAGTGCTCCACAACCTTCTACTATTCCAGATATCATATCATGTCCAGATCCTTTACCATAGAGGTTGCCCATTAATTTGATAAAACCCTACTTAAATACAGTGTCATAAAGTATGTAAAGTGCTTTGCGAACATAAATACATTCTATACATATCATCTATTATTATTCTTAAAAAATTTCATGTCCAGAACTGAACATAGTATTTCAGGTGTGTTCTGAACACTGTTGAATATAATGGGTCTAGTAATTACCACATCCCATCACCATCAGGAATATATTTATTTCTATTGCTTTATTTTAATATTGCGTGAGAACCAAATAGGGCTGAATTGAATGCTTATAACATTAAATGAGAAACTTTTTTTCTGGATTACATTAATTTATTAATCCATTCTTTTAGTACAATCATCCATGAACTACAATTCCACCTACGCTTCTATTTTCTAGTCCATAGTTCTACATCTTCCCCACCTCCAACAAGGACATCAACAAACTTATCGATCAGCAAACATGTTAAGTTCTACCCATGTGCCAGATACTGTCATAGTCAATCATATTTTACTTTTTCATTTGTATCTCATGTGTCTATCAAATTCCTTGCCAAAGCCAAGGATAGAGAGTTCCTATTTCATTCTTCTCCCCTATCCATTTGCCTAACAATACTACCAGAAGAAGAAATCAGGTTATATTGTCATGTTTTTTTTTTCCTTGAGTGAAACTAAGCTGACTTCTTTCTTTCTAGTCAGCATGTTTCATTTTCTAAGTGTTCATAAACCTTTTTAATAATCAGTTCTAGAATTGGGGTAGAGGGGCTTGCTTTCAAGAATAGTCTGTAATTTTTAGAGTTCAACTTTCTTCTGTTTTACCTTTTTTTATGTTGAGACATTGGGTTATCTCTAGTCTTATGGCACCTCAAATGGTCATAACATATCAAAAATTGTTGCCCAAAGTTTTATGATCATGTCTGGAGTGTGCATTTAGAGCACTGACATGCAATCCATTTCATTCAGGAGACATGAGTTAAATTTTGATTCATTGGAGTAGAAATTCTTATACTTTATTCATTGATTTGAAGCCTTGGTTTGTTCTAAACTATGTCTGATCTATCCTTTTCTATGCAAAGAGAGAATTATATTATTATAAAAAATTTAAAGATTATTATAGAGAAAATGGAAGTGAACGTAATAGTTATACAATAATTTTCTCTTAATTTTATATAGTCTGCCCCAAGCAGACAGAGCTTTTTTCTGTCAAATTCTTTCTTCAATGTGGTCAGAAGTAGTTACAGGTGATCAGACTGAAATTGAAAATATTATTATGGAGGAAGGAAAATTCTCTGTAAATGTAATAATGTCTATCTCTAGCAGTAAATGTTGGTAGAGTTAATTCCAAAGTCTCAACAATATAACCAGATGGTATTTTTTCTAGACAAGTCAAATTTATAATGTATTTTTACATTTTGCAATACAATATGAAAGAGATAAGCTTTTCTCTTTCAAATCCTTTATTCGACTGGGCAGAAGTAGTTACAGGTGATCAGATTGAAATGCAAGATAAAGAAAATCTTCTCAACAATTAGTTGTTCAAAGAGGGAATTGTATGCCTTCTTCAATAGTGAGTTAACTTTCATTGGAGTCATTCAATCAGGGGCTAGACTAGATGGCCACTGGTAGGATTGGTACTTCAAGTAGGATTTGGACTTGATATAAAGAATAATTCCCCTATGCTTCTTCCCTAAAGCAATCATAACCAATGGTTTGGGGATGGGGAGAGAGCAATGATACATAGGTAGAAATTCATATGCCCCAGAATCATATCTTCTCTGTTTCATAAAAGACTTTCGTCTGAACAGATTAAAAAAAAAAGGCAAAAGGGCCAAGAACATTTTTTTTTTCATTCTCATAGATCATGCCAGGGTAAGGAGAGTAGGTTAAAAGTACATTTTCCTGAGTCCCAGCAAGGGAATCATCTTGGAGGCAGCTCAGATCACTAAAAACTACCCAGGAATTATTGATTGTCCTCTTAACAAGATGATAATAATTATAATAATACACATTTCTGTAGTACTTATATGCCAGGCACATAATAAGCATTTTATATTTACTTTCTCATTTGTTGTGGTAAAAAGATGCCAACACCTATGTCCATATACTGCTAGGGGATGCATGTGCTCAAACTGATAGGCAAAGATTGATCAATCAACACCAATATATGTCAACTTCCATTTAGAAGGAACTATGCTATCTATTATAATATATACTGCATACATGTGAATTATTTTGGTGCAGTATAAGAAAAAATAAGAGTTCAAGATATGTCATGGTCCTTGTGAATCCTAGAATTCACAACTATGGTATAGTACATTATCTAGAAATACTCAATATATATTTAATGAATGATGAGTGAGTGAAGAAAATTTGTCATTTTTTTATCCTTACCTATATAAAAATATCCAGATAAGCTCTTCTTAAATGTAGAATGTTTATCAATACTAAATGAAGTATCTATATAGTTTAAAATATAGCCTTCAAATATTAATGCCTTTTGTTTTTACATCATTTTTCAAATATATCACCAATTCCCTACCCAGTGATCCTTTCCTTGTAACACAGAATAAAAACAACATCCCCCACCCCCCCCAAAAAAAGTTCATTAAAACAAACCGATACATTGACCACTCCTAACAGTTTAGGTAATACTCCATGTTCATTAATGAAAAGAAGGTACATTTTCTAAACTCATTTTGAGGGCCAGGTTGGACCACTACAATTATACAGCATTCAGTTTTCTTTTGTTCTTTATACTTAAATTGCTGTAGTCACTTTGTGTAGTGTTTCCCTGGTTCTATTTACTTCACTGTGCATCAGTTCATGTCTTCCCAATCAGTCAACAGCCAATAAGTGTCAGAGAAGATGTGGCCATTTGTAGTATCTAACCCCAATTTAGTGAATATGAGCTATAATATTTACAGCTATACAGAAAAACATCTCTTGTTATCTTTTATTATATAAATTATCTCTTATCACTATCCAATTTATGAGTTTTCTTTCCTCTTTTCTTCTGCAACGGAACTGTATGCATTCTTTTGAGATGTCCTACTTATATACTAAAGGGACTAAAGCAAGCTTCAGTATTTTTATGACCTATGATTTCATGGGTACTCCTTCAACATCACTCAGAACACTTTAAACCTTCAGTGGATGAAGTTCATTGATTTATGTGGTCTAAACAACTAATTACCTGTTGGTCAAGTTTCTGAGAATCAGCTTCTTCAAATTTAACTAGGCCAATGCTTAGTTGGCTGACATTAGGTCTCTTTCTAGTTTCATACTCAAAGTTTTTCCACCTTGATTAAGTAGGTAAGAAAGCTTGTACTTCATTGTCATGATCATTGAGAACCTAAGATCTTCTCTACATCATAAACAATCAGAGTAAGACTTCAATGAAAAACTTTATGTCCCTGTGAACATTTAAAGTTGAAAGGACACTTATATATTTTTTGTAATTTGAATATTGGATATTCTAAGTGGACTACAAAGTAAACAATTTTTCAAATTGACATAAACCTAAAGTGCTTTTCCCATACATTCTCTTCTCTTTTTCTTGGCATCTTTATTTCTATTGTTATCCTGTACAGCTGACATATTTAACAATGTCTAGCTATTAGTGCTCTTGCTACCTGAAAAATTATTTCTAGATTTTTAAAGAATATTCAACCTAAACTTTCCATTTCTGAAAACTTCCCCAAAATAGTTTCAACAAATCTTAGATAATAAGGTACCATAAAAAAAAAATTTTAACAAATTTCCTTCACAGCATAGAAATCGCTCCTGAGAGATTTACCGGTCTGTTTTTTCTGTGACAAGAAACTCTCTACCTTATAAATTAGCCTGATTTGCTTTTTAAAGTTTTAATTCTTATGAAGTTGATCTGCATGGATTGGTGCATTCACTGTGGATGAGTTGGAGAGATGAATGGGGATCACACAGGAAGAGAAGCTGTGGATGGTTGCAATCTGCATGGATGCAAAAAGCACCCACAATATTGAGATCAGAGATCCAATAAAGACGAAGTTGGATATTTTGAGTAGAGGTGTGATTTGGTCAGACCTGTATACTCAGAGTATTATCAATCAGCTAAAAGTAAACCTTACCACATGGCCATAGAGTCCAGTGGTCTCCAAAGTGGAATACCAAAGGATGTCCAAGATGATTTGCTGAGATTATTTTCAGAAACTATTAGACCTGAAGAGACCAGTTGTTCAGAGCATGTAGCCACTGCTTGCTTCAGCTCTTCTTTTCTAGTACCTAAGCCCTGTGCAGGTTGTGTGAGACAGTCAGACTTGCATAGTCTCCTCCCCAAACAGTCAGGAGGCAGGAAGTCATCTTCTACATGGCCCTAATCCCTGGTCCCTGTGTAATCTGTTTTGCCCTCTTCCCAACTACTCCCACAGCTGCAGTGGAAGGCAGTCCGGCAGATAACTAGGCATTTATGTCAGGGCAACTTTTGACAATCTGGAGAAGCTTATAGACCCATCTCAGAATAGTGTTTTTAAATTCATAAAATAAAACACCAGATTACAATGGAGACCAGTTTTATTGAAATTCAGTTAAATGATCCATATGTATAAAATATTTATGACATCTCATTTTGTGGTGGCAAAGAACTGAGGATTAAAAGGATGCCTATCAATTGGTGATTGGTTGAACAAATTGTGATATGTAAATGTAATAGAATGCTATTGTGCTGTAAGAAATGATGAAAAATATGGTTTCAGAGACATCTGGGAAGATTGCGCGAACTAATGCAAAATAATATGACCAAACAAAGAGAATTATACATAACAGTAGTGTTATGAAGACAAATAACTTTTGAAGACTTAAGAACTTTGAGCAACAAAATGACTGATTACTCTTCAAGAGGACCTGTGATGAATTGTGCTACTCACCTCCTAAGAGAGAGTTGAGGAACTCAGAGTGCAGAATGAGACATATACACATACATGAGATATATATATCTACATACTTATGTGTATATACATATACATAAATATATATGCATGATATGGTCAATAAATGAATTTATTTTTCTTGACGATGCATATTTTCTCTAAGGGCTTGGTTTTTATTTTTTTTCCAGTGGGGATGGGGTTGGATGGGGAGAGAAAAATTTTAATTGAGGAAGAATGTAAATTAACAATTCAATAATTAAAATATTTCAAAAACATATTTACAGAACCCTGAAATGTATCCTTGAAAATCTGTGAAGAGCAGGTTAAGAACCTCTAGTCTAAAGATTGAAAAAATAAGTGATCAATTCAAGCAATTCCATTTTTAAAAAATATGTCTAACCAATTTGTTGTCATGGAGTAAACAAGATCACTTGCTTGGATGAATTTTTCACTTTTATTCTGCTGTTTGGACATAGCTCATCTTCCATATGGGATGCCTATAGTGTTGCCCTTCTGAATTAAGAATATTGTATATTTTATGAGCTTCTGCTTATCATGAGTTATAATAGCATCTACCCCATGCATGTTAATGCATAATATGACATTATATATTTGACTCTATGTTTTTTTTTTGTTCCATTCTCAAGTTCTATCATCTTGCCACATCTTTATTTAACACATGCATGGAGAGACTGCTTTTGCTTCTGTGGTTCTTGAAAATTTTACAAGTTTGACCAAATAGGGTGCAGATTTGTTTTTGAGTTTCTGCCATGAAATGTCTAATAACCCTGTCATTCTTCTGAAAATACTGTGTTAATAAATTCTGACAATGTGCAAAATATGGTGAGAAGATGAATTTTGCCTCCTACGCAGTTCTTCCTCAAATGGCAGAACTCAGAGGGAAAAAAGACCAATTGGGTCATATAGGCCAACCCCTTACCATAAAAGATTACTTCTGAAACTGTCATTCCTTCTGCTTTTTCCTTGGTCCCTTTAAATATATAAAGAAATAAGACTTTCACTATTCTCCTTGGGAGCACATATTTTAATCAAGTAGCTACCAAAAATAGGGGGAGATTAAGTCTGCTATTCAGCTTACATTTTGCTTGTAGTTTTTTTTTTTTTTAAACAAATGATCTAATAACATTCCCTGGTTATATTCTCAAAATGTCTTTTTCTTTTCATATGTTTTCAGTTCAATATAGTATTCATTTATTGTTTGTTTTCTGCAAGGCCCATCGCCTGTAGCAGACTGTGGGAGTATTATCCAAGGATGAAATTATCTGTGTTCAGAAAGGATCATCATCAGATTAGCTATGGGGTGAAGACATTTTCAGCTGCAACAAACCTAAAAAAAAAAACTTTCAGTAAGTCATAGAGGTTGTAATCTATGTCATAGAAGGGTATCCATGTCAGTACAATGATGGGTCAAAGAAGCATATCTACCCAGGTCTTCTGATTCCAAATCTAGCTAGCATCAATGATACTAAATATTGATGAAATGCCTTCTGTAAGCAAAGTTATATTAACTTTATGCTATATCACAAGATCACTGATATATAATTTTTACTCATTTTTATCTTTCTAAAGGATAACAAAATAACTAGTTGATTTCTTTAAAAAATAATTCAAACCAATAAACCTGTACTTCTGGGCACATAGAGATAGACCTTACATAAATTATACATACACACACACATACATACACACACATACATATGTGTGTATACACATACACACATATATACACACACATACTATATAGGAGATAATATTCTAAGTTTAAAAGAAAAGTCCAGGCAAAGTGCTCTGAGAAATTTGAGGAGGGAGAGATAACTTTCAGCGGGAGGGAAGTGGGTGGGGGAAGTAGAGGGATATTCATGGAAGGCTACATAGAAGAAGTGGCTTTAAAGTGTCATTTCAAAGAAGAGACAGACTTCAACCAAGATGGAGAGTGAGAAAGTCCAAACAAAGGCACTGAAATGGGAAAAAGAATGTTGAGACCAGGTAGTTCATCAAATCAGTACAATGAGCAATTCTCATTGTAGAAGACTCATGATGAAGCATGCCACCCACTTCCAGAAAGACAGTTGATGGATTCAGGGTGCAGATACACACATACACACACACACACACACACACACACACACACACACACATATGTGAGTGTATTGGACATGGCTAATCTGGGAATTAGTTTCCGTTTGACTGTGCATATTTATTATAAGGGTTTTGCTTTCCTTTTTTCCAGTGGGGGAGGGCACTGATGGGAGGGAAAGAAAATAGTGTGTTAATTGAAAAATTAAATAGAAAAAAAAAGAGAATGAACAGTTCAGTTTTTCTGGAAAATGGAATACATAAAGGATGAAAAGATGATACAAGATTGGAAATGTAAGTTGAAGCTAGATTGTATAGGGATTTGAATGCTAGAATGAGGAGGATATATTTAATTTGGTAGGCAACACAACTAAACCCTAATAGAAGAATGACTGTCCATCACAATCATGCATTATTAGTAAGTATGGTTGTTTGTGTTGGACTAAACATAAAATATGCTAGCAACAGAAAGACCAGTTAGGATTTTAGTATAATAGATTAAAGAACACTAAATCTTAGGAATAATAATAGTATTTATATAATGCTTTAAAGATTGGGAAATGAATTACATATGTTCTTTTGATACTCACAACAACCCTGTGAGACAGGTGCTATTATACCTATTTTATAAATGAATGAACTGAGACTAAGAAGTTAACTGATTTATCCAGAGTTACATAGCTGGTAAATCTCAGAGGAAGAATTTGTACTCAAGTGTGTCTGACTCCAAATGCAACTCTATCTACTATGCCACTTAGCCACGTCATGATAAAAATGATGATGATGATGATGATGATGATGATATGAACAAACTGAAAAGCTTTTTCAAAATGAAAAGAGAATGGAAATAGAAAGGAAGGAAAGGGCAGGTGTAGAGGTAATGTCAACAGGGTTCAGAAATTGACTAGATGTGTGGGTTAAGGTGGAGGGAAGAGTCAAAGATAGCTCACAGATTTCAAATATAGGAAAAGTAGCTGGATGATGGTGCCATAAACAGAAATAGAGATGGTTGGGGGAAGTACCCATCTTTGTAGGGAAGATGAGTTCAGTTTTAGGCCTGTTGAGTTTGAGTTACAAGTAGTACATTTATGTATAGATACACACCAGACAGTTGGAGATTTAAGACTAGAAGGTTAAAGAGAAATTTGACAAAGTGATATACATTTGGACATTTTCTGCAGAGATGTGATCATCAAAATGATGGATGATAATAAAAAAGGAATTTAAAGGTCATGTAGTTTAAATCCTTCATTTTAAAGATGAAGAAACTGAGGGATAGAGATCATCAATGACTTGCTCTTAGTTCTACAGAGAAGATCTTGGATTCCATTTCCAACCCAGACCTTTCAACTACAAATCCAGGGCTTTGGCTTTTGCACCACATCAGTGTAGAAAGCATGGAAAGAATACTTGAGAAAGCTGAGGACAGAATCTTGGTAGGTACCCACATTTGAGATATGAAAGAAGTGTGAGACAGCAAAGGAGACAGAATAGAAACTGGACAAGGAGGTGGGGTGAGGGGAAAGAAAGCAGAGTTATAGAAGTCAAGGAGGACATTGTGGTGGGAGTAGTTCACTCTGTATGTAAAATTCCATAAAGAGATCAAAGATGCTGGAGATATGAAAAAAAGTCACTCAATTCAATCATAAAAGATCATCTTTGACCTCTGACGTAATGAATTGTGGAGACAAAAGTCAACTTTTTCTACCTTCAGAACCTCATGATAGGGTATGATTATGCTACTGTATATCCATTCCTTATTACATGTACAAAGAGAAATCTGTATGTGAAAAGATGCTTGCATATATGTATATGTGTACTAAGATTATCCAAACACACCTTTCATTCTTATTTATGACTGAAATAGAGACTACACCTTGAGAATCATTCATTAGAATGTATTGTTGTGGTTTTGATCATATGTTAGTTCACTTAGCCATTGTATGATCTTTATTATACCTGAAAAGGTCATGTGCACACATATACCTTTCTTGCAAATGTTGCAAAATACTAAGAAAAATCTAATTCCCTGGGAATGCATTAAAAATAAACAAATACCAATTTGCCATGGTGCTGTTCTGAAAAATCTTGGCTACTACTAATATATGCACACAAGTGGAAAATGTTTCCCTTTTATGTCTCTGCATTAAGAGATTTGTGGTACCATTCCTCTCAAAGCCGTGACATCAGAAACACCCCAGGAACCTGGAATCACAGCCATCCTGAAAGAAAGCTTTTGGCTGCAAGGTAGGAAGGAGGAGGTTGGTCCCTGGAACCTCAAAGCCTTGCTTTTGAAATGAAATTAAATGCAGTTCGAGCTGTCAGAATATGGTTCCTGTAGCCTTTGCCTAACACTGGAAGTCACAGGGTTCATTCTCCTAGAGCCCAGGCAGAAAATTCTGACCAACAACCTCCCTTGTTTTAGTAGCTTTGGAAAACTCCCAAGCAGATTAATATGTATCAAGAATGGTTAGTGGTTTTGTGATAGAATAAATGGGCACAAAGAAATTCTTTTCCATTTGAGACCTAATGATCATCTCAAGATACTGGATGTCTCTAGAGAGGGAAGATTAATATTTAAAGCCATTATTCCACCTAACTCCATCAATTTCATGTCACCAACACATCAAAAGGTGCAATTTTCAGAAAGCTGTTTTCTGCCTGAGTCCTTTCTTTCATTGTGGTTTCACAACACAATCGCCTACTTAGCCCCTTGTAGAAAACTGCACCCTAGCAATGTATGCACTGTTTGGGCACAATGCCTTCCTGTTTCAGTTAATTAATACATCACAATAAGCTTCCTGAATTACAAAGCCTCAACATCTCACAAACAAACAAGCTTATGATACTATACTTAAATCACATTTTCACTTCCTCTTTTTTTTACACTTTCCCCTTTATTTATGTAGAATACATTTTTTTATTTCCCTGTTACCCCAAAGAAAAATTGATAGCCAAATGATGCCAAGCACAATTCAAGAAAAAAAAATAAACAGAAGGAAGAAGATTCTCACAGACTGAAATGTATTTTTAATCCTTCAAATTCTTCTGCACCTCTTTCATTTAGCACCTCTCCGTAAGAGAAAATGATTTTCCTTCTTACTAGCATCAGAACAACCATGGACAAGGAGTCTCCATGGAATATAATATTGTTCAATCGAGAAATCAGATTCAGTGGCTCCCTATTTCCTTTGATGAAGCATAAACTTTTTTATGAGGTATTTAAAATTTCACAATCTGGATCCAAGTTGTCTTTCCATGCTGATTACCTTGCTACCCAGCTTTGTAAAGCACTTGGTCCAGTGCCTGGAACATAATAGGTGCTTAATAAATGCTTGTTTCTTTCCTCCCTCCTTCTCATCCTCCCTCCTTTCATGCATTCTATAATGCATGCCAATAGACCTAGGAGCAGTTCCTTCATAATCTCTATACAACTAACCCCAATTTCTAGACTGTGCATAGGCTCATCTCTATGGCTGGGATGACCTCCCTCCTCATCTCCATCTTCTGGAGTCTTTCAGGTTTCCCCACAAATCCTATCCTCTACAAGAGACCTTTCCTAATTCACCTAGTTAATATTCTCCACCCCAAAATTGCTATGTATTTATTTGTATGTATCTACCTCTACTTAATTATATACATGTTACTTATTCTCCTCTTCACACTCTTCCTCTCACCTTCCACAGAATATAAGTTCTTTGAGGACAGGAACTACTTTGCTTTTGTCTTTATATCCCCAATACCCAACATGTTGCCTAGCACATAGTAGGCACTGAATAATATATTTGTTGCATTGAATTAGGCTGAATGGATTAGAATGGAATATACCTTGTACTAATTTATGGCAGAAATAGTGGATGACATTTTTTGTTTTTGGTGGGTCATTTTTCAGTTATGTCCAACTCTTTGTAACCCCTTTTGGGGTTTTCTTGGCAAAAATACTGGAGTGGTTTGCCATTTCTTTCTCTGGCTCAATTTATAGATGAGGAAACTGAGGCAAACATGGTTAAGTGGCTTGCCTAGGGTTATATAGTTGTTATGTGTCTGAGGCCTGATTCAAACTCGGGTCCTTCTAACTCCAAGTCTGGAACTCTATACACTGTGCCACCTAGATGCCCATGGTTGGCATATTAGAAAATTACTAATAGTCTAGCTTGGCTAAAACCTGAGTGAGTAAATGGATGAAATAAGTGGTATTTCCATGTTCCTATTGGTGACCATTTTAACACCCCCATTTCCTATTTCACTAATCTTCTTCAATCCCATTATCTTAAATTTCACTTTAGGTAAACCATACATAGAGATGATCACCCCTTAGATCTTATTATCACTCAAAACTCTTCCATTTGGATGAGGATGGCAGTATGATCTTTCCAGTTTTCAAGGGTTAAAAATTCTTGGTGATCCTGGACTTTTCCTTTTCCCTTATCCCTTATATTTTATCAGATACTGAATACTGTTGATTATGCTACCAAAATAGCTTTGCTATAACCTTTCATTTCCTTCAAGAATTAGCTCAAGTATCATCTTCTATATGTTACCTTTCTAGGTCCACACCCCACCCCTACCACCCTATATAATTATCTTGTATTTATTTTATTTTGTATGCATACACACATATGTGTACACACACATGTTATTTTCCTGATAGAATGTAACTGTCTGAACCTTCACAGAACCTGCTACAAATGCATGTTGATTGATTCTCTAAGACATGGATGAATATTCAATGTATAGAAAGCAAAGGGTGGGGTAGAGGAGAGCATTACCAACTGAGGAACAGAGAGAGGATCAGAAAGGCCTTGCATGGAGGTGGCACTTGGGTTGAGCTTTGAGGTTAACTGGAGATTCCATGAGGTAGAAGTTAGAAGAGAGAGCACTTAAACGTTGGATGAATAGATTGCAAAGACATAGAGGTGGGAGGTTGGAAGCTATATATAGGGAAGCAAGATGGTCAGTTTGCTATAGTATAGAATGAGTGAGGGGGAGCAAAGTGAAATGAGACTTTAAAGGAAGGCTGGTGCCAAATTGTAAAAGGATTTATATACCAAATAGATGAGTTTGCATTTTATCCTAAAGATAGTAGGGAGCGACTGAAGTTTCTTACATGAACAAATTACACACACACACACACACACACATATGTACACACATACATACACACATATATACCTATATACACATACACACACGTATGTACACACATACATACACACATATATACCTATATACACATACACACATACACACATACACACACACACACACACACACACACACACACATATATATGTGTGTGTATGCATATATAACTTCAGGCAAAGTACCACATTAACCAGCAGTGATACAAAGACAAAAGCAAGACAGCCTTTGTTCTCAAGAAGCTTGTTTTCCAGCATGGGGAGACAACAGATATGGGCAGCTGAGGTTTCAATTGCAAGCTAAACAGAAAGACCCATGGTCCTTTAGGCACAGAAGAAAATAGTTGGTAAGGCATCTTCTTCTTGATGCTATTTCCGCTTATAAAACTGTAATTATTTCTGATATTGAAGCATTTGGTAATGCCAAATGCCTTTGGTAGTGGGAACTTTCTTCTCCCGGGTCTTCAGGCTGTTGTCAAGGCAGGAATTTTTAAAATTATTTATTTAGTATCTTATTTTCTCCAATTACACTTAATAACAATTTTTAACATTCATTGTTTTTTTAAATTTAGATTTCCAAAATCTCTTCCTCCCTTCCTTCCTCCCTCATTGAGAAGGCAAGCAATCTGATTAAGGTTGTACATATGCAGTCATGTAAAACATATTTCCACATTAGTCATGTGGGAAAAGAAAATAAAGACAAAAATCAATAAAAATAAATTCTTTTAAAAAAGTATGCTTCAATCAGCATCTAGACTTTATCAATTCTTTCTCCGGAGATGGATAGCATTTTTCATCATAAGTCTTTCAGAATTGTCTTGGATCATTGTATTACAGAGAATAGCTAAGTTATTCACAGTTGATCATCATACAATATTGCTGTTACTGTGTGCAGTGTTCTCCTGGTTCTGCTCATTTCATGCTACATCAGTTCATGTAAGCGTTTCCAGGTTTTTCTAAGAGCATCCTGCTTGACAAGGCAGGGATTTAATAACCTACAGAAGCAGTTGGCAGGTAGTGTGTCCACAAGGGTTGATTCCCTTGATAATGGTTGTGTGAGCTGGGTAGGAAATGGGGCTGCTGGTGGTACTGGGGGCATGTACAGGGCAGAATGATGTTGCTATTCACAAGGCTCTTGGGCTCAAGGATGTCTCCATCCAGGTCTGAGGGAAGATGTGGCTAGGCTCAGCTAGCAGCCTGGCACAAGTCTTTTTTCTCTCCGTCAGGGCGCCTTGCTACTTCATTTACCCTATGAGGGGCAGTTGGTAGAGCTTATTAACTCATTCTCTACTGGGGTTGAGATCGTGGATAAAAGTTACAAACGCTAACCTGTCACCAGAACTAGTACCTTGGAGGGCACTGGTATTCCCTGGGCTCTTGGACTTACCTGTCCTTCAAAGAAAGTTGGTCAGTGGTTATTTGAGTAAAGAAGTAATATGACTGACATGTGCTTTAGTAATAATACTTTGGCCAAAAAATGGGTGATTTGGAAATGGGAGATTCTGTAGGCAGGTAGGTCAGTATGAAGCTATCCTAATAGTCTGGGTGAGAGGTCATGAGGAATGCTGCTTATATGAGTTCAGAGAAGCAGTCAGATATAAGAGAGAGTATATCTCCATACAATCAATAAGAATTGGCAATTGACTGAGTATGGGAGTAGTGATTGGCAATGGCCAGGATACAATGGGAGGCCTTAACCTTTTTAAGCTAAGGCTGTGGTCTTTCCCAGGCCTCAGTTCATCTGAGGCAATGCCCATTCATTAATTGAAGACTAAATTAACTATGGGCGTATGAAGAAAGACACTACCTTCAACCAGATAAAGAACTGATAAATAGAAGTATACATAGAATAATTTTACAAGTAGCAGAGTGAGGGGGGAGAGAAGAAAAAAAATAAAGTTACATGAAAATTCTGTGGTATGTCTGAAAGGAATAGCAAGTTATGCATAGTAGATTTATAGTTTCATGTATAATCATCATTTTATTGTATTATCTTATGGAAATTCTTGTTTTATTCCATTAATTAAAAGTAAAATATATTGATAGGAAAAAAGAAAAAAAAAGACTTCTTGTGAGAGGTTGAACCCACTCCCTCTGAGGTAACTCATTCACTTTTAGTATCTTTATATTACTTTTGGATACTACTTTGGTAACAGTAAGTAATAGGAAGTTTTTCCTTCCATCCAAGCAAAATTTGCAGTTTTGAAACTTCCATTCACAGCTCCTAACTCTGCCTTCTGGTGACAGATTTTTATACCCAACCTTTAAATATATGTTCTCCCTAAGACTTTTCTTCTTCAAGTAACCTGTTCCTTCAACTGATCCTCAAATTGTATGAACCTGATTCCTTCAACATACTATTGTCCATCCTCTGATTAGTCCTCTCTAAAATGTGTGACCCAGAAGTGACCACAATACTTCAGATGAGCTCTTACCAGGACAAAGTATAATAGAAATATCATCTTCCTAGGCAGCTTCCGAGACACTGGCTAGAAAGCTGACAGTGAAATTTTCAGTATGAACATTTATGCCTCATAGATTGGCAGGCTACCAATCAAGCCTTGATTTATTATTTTGCTGAATGTTTATACCAAAGAAAATGATGGAGAAAATGTTAATAGTGAAGATTAAACTTAAAAGTTTATCTTTTGTACATTTTTTTCTTCAGAGAGCCCATGGTTGAACATTTACTATCACTTTTCCTAGCTCTTGAGACAATGTCTCTCTTAAAGCAGCCCAAGATTACATTAGCTTTCTTGACTGTCATTGCAACTCAATGAGACAAAAATGAAGTGCTCATAAATATACATTCAAATAACTAATCAACTATCATCTTTATACTCTGAAATTCTATTTCATTTAAGGAGTCCATGGTGCCTTAGGAAAGTTACAGAAATAATAGAGTATTTAAGTAACATAATCTGTGGCCCTGAATATAGATGCACTCAACTCTGTAATCAAAAATGGATCTAGAAGTAATACTCTACAATTCCTAATGTCCATTGTCTACAACAATTAGAACCATGCTGTTTACCCTTTGTCAGAGGCAAGTTTAATGCCAGCATTCTCTTAGTTTAGGTTCAGTATTTGAACAAAATGAGGCACTTGTAAGTTATTGAACAGTTAGCAAGAAAGAAGTCTATTTTGCCCTAATCACAAGGACAGAGTGGAAATGTATATAATTACAAAATAATTTATTAAATGATTGTATTCTCATAATTTATTCTGCATAAATGTAGATATTTCTTACTACTTATGGATTTTGGAATGCAAGGTCAGGAAGATAGAAAAGATGGCAATACAAAAGAAGCAACAACAAAAATATCTACCATACTCTCTTACATAATTATTATGAATTCCTCTCCTCCTACCCCAATGAAAATATTTTCAAATTTATTATAGATTCTAATGGGCCTTCCTTCCTCATCCTTCCATCCTCATAATTTAATAATGTAATTATTTTGAGCTTCTGTAGATCAGGCTTCTTTCTCTTTCCTATGGAAATGTGTCTTGTCTTTGGAGGTCCTTGAGAAATGGTATGATGACTTACTATGGTGATCTCAGGCACCAGACCAAATGAGAGTTAAACCTAAATGGATGAGACTTTTAAAAATTTCTTTAGTTGACCAGGAAGCTACATTATGGAACCAGGGGTCAATCGGACCTTAGGTACTGCTTTACCTCCTTTTTGGAAAAAAAAAAAACTACTCTTTGTCACAGTAGGGAAAAAGGAAGTATAGACCTACTCCATGGAGCAAGGGAGATGGGAGGAAGGTAGGCATGAGCGTAATCCATGTTGTGATAAATATTATACCCTATCACATCCTATTATTTAACAATCAATATCATTTTCTAGAGGAAAAAGGTTTAATTAAGTACTTTTAATTTTAAAATGGATTTTAGCTTGGTATAACAAAAAGATCCCTAGAATAGGTGTCAGAAAACCTGAGTTCTAGTTATAGCTCAGTCACCAACTTGTTCAGCATCTTTGTCAATTCTCTTCTTTTCTTTGGGACTGTTTCTTATCTGAAACTCTCTTCTTCAAGTTCCTATTCATATTAATATGTGAACAGGAAGTGAAGGAAGGAAACTATGAATATGATTAAATAGAAAGCTAGTCTTGAGTCAGGAAGACCTGAGTTCAAATCTTGTATCTCATGCAGACTGGCTGTTTGACCCTAGGCAAGTTGTAGCCTCTCAATATTCTGCAGCTCTCTATGCCTCTAATTTCCTAAGAAAGTGGAGGCTCATACCAATAGAAATTTCCTTATCAAGAACTTCCCTATACATATGAATATGAAGGTCCAGACACTTTCCCTATCCTATGTCCCAATCAGGAAATATATGTCAAACCTGTATTAGAAGCACAATTTAGTATAAATATATAAAATTATGCTAAAATTCAGTTCTGGCTTTATACAAATGAATCTGTGTTAATATAAGATATTTGGAAGTTAATTGAATACTTCTGAGCCATTTTTATTGATTTCCTTGTTTGGAGATGCTACTTAGGTATTTCTCACAAATGTAAATGACACACTTGACTTTGGCCGGAAAGAGGAAGAAAAACATTATTTAGGCATCTTTCATTCATTGGTTAGAGAGACAAGCTACACAAATGACTTCAGGGATACAGCCATGATTAATTAGCTTAAAACAAACATTTCCATAGAGTAGTATTATGTGATTGTTAGGGCTTTCTAATGACTCTAGATTCCTGACGCAACAGGAATTAGCCTGTGTGAAAATATTACAACTATGAAGATTTGGAGGCAGATTTTTCACAAGACAATGAACTCCAAGAAAGAGGTTTGCACCACAGCATTCACTGCAGCTATCATTCCAATTAAAACTGATTACCTTCCAGCAAATCTAATACAATACAGAATTTATTGTTTCATTTATTTGTGTCACATATTTAAAAAAAAAGCCAATGTATTGATCCTGAACAGAAAGCATTATGAAACCTAAACTGATGTAATAAATAGGATGTCTGACTTTCAGATTATAACTTGAAAAGTTTAAAACCAATTAAAATGCCTGTCAAAAAGAGTCTGAATTATTCTTTAAAAGTTTTCATAAAGACCTCATAGAGAAAGAACAGTGAATAAAAAGAAGTGGATTCCACTTTGAATAGTATGGAGAGTCAGGAAATCAAGGAGATATTAAATATATTTTATATTCTATTATCTATAATACTTCCTAAAATTAAGGAGTAGAGACCTGGGAGGGGGGAATAAAGAAATAAAATAAGATAACCCTAAAAATTGTCTGGAAAATGTTGAAAGCTATTTAAAACAGACAAGCCAGTAGAGTCAGTATCTTTAAAAGAATTACAAAAGGAAATTAGAGAAGTATAACAAATGTTTTCATAAGTTCTGAATTCCTCAGAGCCCAAGGTAGATAACTTGTGATCCAAGGGAACCCCCCTCCAGTATACACATACCCTTTTTATACAAAATGCAATTAAAAAGAGATGAAGCTAATCTTTTACCAGGTTCTACTGAATGTCTAAATTGTCATTAAGGTGTGTTAATCAATTAAGTATAACTGATCCATAAATTTCCTTCAGTCATGAAACATGGGTTCTGATTGTACAAAATTGACCTACTTGGTCAGATCAGAAATTCACTCTCTTTTGGCCAAAGGTCATTAATAAACAGAGCTGCCTGTTGATTATACTAAATGTATAAAGAATTGAAAGAAATGTACAATTCCATCTAAACACAATATGTTGACAGTTGTAAATAAACAAATTTAATTATCAAAGATAAATGAGCCTCTTTTAATGTGGTCAGGATCTTCTTTGGTAAATAACTTCCTTGAGGGCTAGCATTCTATTTTGGAGCCCTTCCTTGAATTCCTTAGCACTTAGAATCATGGCTATTGCTTACTAAGCACTTACTAAATGCCTATTGGCTGACTCATGACTTTACAATAATAGGGAATGTTAACACTCAGATATCTATAGAAGATTTAGCATCAAAAGGTACATTTTTTAAAGTAAGTCACTATTTTTAATGTAGAAAATATATTAAATAATGGGCAGTATTCTCTTAATATTTGATACTTACAAAAAATTGATTAAGGACTTAAATGTGGAAGGTAATTTTGTAGACATACAAACCAGTTAAATTCCTAAGGAAGATAAAATATCTTGTAATATGGAAGAGATTAGTACTAAAAATCAAGAAAACAAAATCCCAGATAACAGGAAGAAAGTTTAAGTAACAAAGGAATGCAGAAGTGTTCCAGGACTTTTTAAATGCAATTCAGCACCCCCAGCAATAAGATATAGAGTATAAAAATGATAATCATACTCTATCATGCAATTCTGTACCATGTCACTTTACATGGTACCATCCATATGTCAGAAGAAAAGGGTAGCAAGATGCCCAAATAAGTAATCCTCAAATTGTTAACAAATACACTGAGCAATTTTAAAAATCATAACAGAAAGGTTATTAAGTCTGGATAGTAAGAAACAACATGGTTGTATAGGACCAGATTAGAAAAGGTAGAACAAAAGATAACTAAAATAAAATATAACAAGAAAATGTATTTTAAAATGCAAGGAAGAAGACCTAAGAAAATCTTATTTCTCCCTCTACCTCTATGAAAAACCAGATGGGATGGGAAGGGGAGGGGATGTCAAGAGGCAGTTTGGGAAAGAAAACTGTTAACAGATGACTCCATCTTTATGAAAAAGTTAAATTGCAAGCACGTATTAGACTAAGCAGACCCCATTGCAGGAGAGTCAGTCTGTCAATAAATATTTATTTAGCACTTACTATGTGCCAGGCATCATGGTAAGGGCAAAGGAAACAAAGTAAGGCAAAAGACAGTCCCTGCCCTCTATGAGCTTACAATCTAATCAGGGGCAAAGGAGAGAATTCTTGTTAAGATAACATTGTTCTCATTTTGGGTCTTTGTAGTTAATAAGAGACATGAAGAAACTTTAAAGTAGAGGTTTTCAATCTTCAGTCCATGGACTTGTTCTTTAAAAATATGTTCATAGCTATTCCAATATAATTGTTTTCCTTGATAACCCTATGTATTTTATTGTGTCCCTTTATAAATATAATTCTGAGGAAGTCGTAGATTTTACCAGACTTCCAAGGGAGACCATGACACATAAAAGGTTAGCTACAAAGAACTGGTGAAGGGTTTTAAAAGAGCTCCTACAATTGTTAATGTAAAGGTGAAAAGTGAAAGGTAGGTCAGTCAAATGAAGAAAAAGAAAAGGGGACAGAAGTTGCTTAGTTTGAAGAAAAGCAAGCTAAAACCTCATTTAAAAATTGTTGTCAAGTATGAAAAGGATGTTGTTGATGTTTTCATCTCCACACTCTTAACATAGAATAAAATTGGCTTAAATTTGAGAATGACCACTTAATTAGATGAAAGGAAGAATTCTTCACCGTAAAGACCATTAAGTCTAGAGTAATGAAGAGTCATGTGATTTGGAGATCTGTAAAATACTATAATATCACTGTCTTGGGCAGCATGCTATTTGCGCTCACTTTACAGCTTTTGGTCAGCTCATGAGGTTGTTTATTTCTCCTTAGTCCTATTCATGCAATTTAGATGAGCTGCCTGGGCAATGACCTCATGAGCCAAACAGATTAATGGATAATAAGACTAGGAAAATTTTGGTTTTCAATAACATTTTCACATCTGAGCAGAGTTATATGCAATGGCATAGTGATCATAGGATTGTGGAGCTGGAAGGAATCTTAAATACCATCTAGTCAAGCCTGTTCATTTTACAGATGTCAGAAAGCAGAGTCGCTGAGAACTTAGAACTCAGGTTCCAAAATTAGGCAGACAACCCCAGGGATTGAACACTGGGTGTCACAAAACTAAGTAGTACATTATTATAAGTTAACATTTCTCTTTTTGAACACATATTCATACGAAGCTATTTTCAGACAGATCGGGAAACATAGTAAAATTAAGTTGCAGAGGATAGAAGGAAGTGAGAGACTGTAGTGAATATGTAGTGAATAGCATCAAGGACACTGGCATCCCACCTATCCTGGAACTTGCTTGGAGTGGGATACTTAAATAGAAGGGACTAGGGTTTACTTTAGTATTTGGAGGGTAGGGGGAAGAGAGAGAGACAGACAGAGAAAGACAGAGAGACAGAGGGAGACAGAGACAAAAGCAAAGTGAGAGACAGGTAGGCATGAGAGTTATGTACACCATAATAGAGAATAGTTGGGTATTCTTGAGTATTTTTCACATTGTGTGCATTAGCATGTTTCTTTTATTTGGTAAGTATATTTTTTGGGGGTGGGGAGATCTTCTTGTATGCCAGGCTGTGCTAGTCTGAGGTCAAAGTTCTCATTAGACTACTCAGGAGTAATATATTAGGATTTCATATAGGATCAGTAAAGCTTTTAAGATTTAAGAGGATGGTAAGGTAATATAATCTGACAAATATCACATAATTGTCTAGTGTTTCAAACTCAATCTTCTTTTTTTTAAATTTTTCATTGAAAAATACTGGTGTTTTTAAGATTATACCAGATTACCTATTGAAAGTGGGTGTGACAATGTATTTGGATATGAAATAATAGCACATATGGAATTTTACATATTTATATTCAATCATCAGTTATTCTAAAAGCCTTACTTAATATAAACATTTTTTTAATTGTGAAAGTAATAAAATAAAACTTCATTATAATACAATAGAAATATAAACATTATAATCATAAGAATATGCTTACTAGATTAATAAGGAAAGACCTGCATAAAAATAAGTGTCTTGTGACACATCCCCTGTCTACCTGAAGCAGTAGTAGGAAAAAGAAGGAAAAAAAAAAGAAAGAAAAAGCCTATTATCTCCTGGAAACTTACTATTAGAACCAAGTTAGAAAATGTCATTAGAACATGCAAGGTGATGATCCCTGGAGGGCATAGAATATTACTGAATCCTAAAAATTGACTTAGTGAGACTAATGATATACTCACCAAAATTAAATTGATTTCTTAACCTTTGGCTTAAGGCCTCTAAATGAGGGCTGGAAATGTTAGAAAATGTTGGGGGAAGGGTCTATGTTCAGACCAATAGAGTAGTAACTCCATGTTATAGGATAGGAAACTGAATCTCAGAGGGTGTTAAATACTTTGATGACTGATTCACAGCTAATAAGTCAATGAACTTCTCAAACCCTCTTGACTTCCTTTGTTTTTTTTACCACTAAATCACAGGCAGTATAGATCAGAGAAAAAATTGGCATCTTCATCCTGGTTACTTTTCCTTTTTTCTCTAGGTACAGCTGCAGTTTTTTGGGGTGCAGGTAGGCAACACAGTGGGTAGAGTGCATTGCTGTTGTTGTTTGTCTTTCATTCTCAAAGAGGACCAATGACATCAGGAAGGTGATCTTGACTTGCAAGTAAATTGGATTTAAGTGAGATGGGGCTGTGCAAAGTCACCAGCCTCACTCTGTCCTCCACAGACACTGGATCCAGTGGAAAGACATAGATAGAGTGCCAACCCTGGACTCAAGGAAGACCTGAGTTCAAATATGACCTCAGATACTATGTGACCCCGGACAAATCACTTAACTTTATTTGCCTCAGTTTCCTTCTCTATAAAATGAGCTGGAGAAGGGAATGGGAATGGGAAACCACTCCATTATACCTGCCAGGAAAACCCCAAATGGGTACATAAAGAGTCAAACATGACTGAAAAAAAAAAGAATGATTGAACAGCTGCAGTTAAGAAGCAGCACGCTCTACTGGGTAGAGATATCGTCTTAGAGTAAAGAAGATTGAAGTTCAAGTCTTCTCTTTGATATATATTGACTATGTGACACTAACATATTGGTTCAACTTTCAAATCTATACATTCCTGAGAATTGATCATCTACTTTTGTAGAGGGAGTTTCTTCCCTTAGACTTCTCAGGGTTAATGAAATCACAGGTCCAAATTCTTGCAACCTTCCTAATTGCTTTGATGCTAGTATACTATAAAAAGCAAACAAACAAACAAACAACTTTATGTGTATTTGCTATCCCTCCACCATACTCTCCAAGATAAGGAAATAATTTGGATCATCATCTTGATCATTATTGTTATTATACTCATTTTTTTAATATTTGACTGGAACTTGAAAAGCTTAGCATTAAAATGTGATTTTAGCCATTGGGGCTTTTTTTCGTACAAAGAAAAACTTATAAACAATATTAATCTTAGTTAAATTGCTTACATGATAGCTAGCATAAACAAAGAATCATCAGATTTAAATTTCTTGTGCTTAAACATTCACTTTTTTAGTTTGAAGTTGAATAGTATCTTGTTCTTAGACTCATCCCCAGAAATACATATTTGCAAGTATTTTGGTCAAATTTACTAAAAAGAAATCTAATGAATCTATTATCACTGATGTAATTGTTCCCTCCAACAATCGATAGATTAATGCCCGATCATTCTGAGTAAATGTAATCCATAGCCTTCCATTATAACAGGATTTTTGCCCAGTATGATAGGAGCTTTCCCTCACATTCTCTTTAAATGATGAAGACACCATGAAACACACGGGCTGCCAAATAGTTATTCCTCATTCTTACTATGAGACTCAATGATGCATTTCTTTATTGTTATCCTTTGCACAATATTTTCTGTTACTCCATATTTGTAATGCATTTTAGACTGCTCACACTCACTATGCACCTCTTTCTTTCCCTTTTGATAATCTTCACTCTCAATTCTTCAGTGACTATTGTATTCCATGACTAGTAGACATTAAAAAAAACAGAAAGAAAATTTATATAAAAAGATGGGCTTTTGTGGCAATGCTGTGAGTAGATACATATAAAAAAGTAAAAACCTTAATGGTTTCCTGAAGGAAATCAAGCTTGCTCTTGACCTCTTTCTGTTCAAAGTAGGGTCAAGATCAATATCTCTATTTAGTCTTTGACATACATACACACATATACATACATATAGTAGCTCTATAAGTTGTCCATCCAATTGAGTAACATATTATGCACAATAGGTACTCTTCATTTTGTTTTTCCTGTATAATAATTTAGCTCAAATTCCTTTGAGCAATGATACATTTCGTTAGGGGGCTCTTTGATTAGTAAAGTGCTATCTATGAACAGGAGCATGTGGACAACTTCACAATCTGTCAGGGAAGCTCTGAATTTCTTCCATGACAGTGACGAATATCATTAAATAGCAGCAGAAAGTAACCTATATTTCTGTAGTGCTTTATAATTTGAAAAGACCTCATCCATTATCTCATTTGATCTTACAACAACCTCATGGAGATATTATCATCCCATTTTTTAAAAGCACACAATTATTCCCAAAACAATCCTTGATTTAATTTTATCACCTTAATTCTACTCACTCTTTAATTCTATTGGCTTAATTATATCCTCCTTTAAAAATGAAAAAAAAAACACTAAATATTTAGGGATAATATAAATTCTTATGGAGAAAAACTTTGACTTGGTTTTTATTGTAACTATTAATCATCATTTTAACATGTACTTTCTTTTAGACAGGCACTTTATCATCCTTTACACTTTGAGGCTCTGGAGGATCTCCAATTGGGCTACATATACTAGCCACTTCACCCTATTTATACAAAGATTGAATCAGAGGCCATTAACAATTTGCCTAAATGTAAGCATCACAAACCATAACTAACGTCGCATAAACACATAAACATATTTTGCTCAAAATAATATAAATGTTACAATGGCTGACTGGAAGCTTTAGCATAATCCCTAAGTTTTCTATCATACACAAAGTGAATGATTCCCCCTGTTAACATTTTATATTTATGTAGAACTTTTCAGGTTATCAAGAACTTTCTTCACATCTCTGAATATAGGGCAAAGATCATCATTCTAATTTCAAAGAACTGAGTTTCAGGGAGGAAATCGTCAACAAGAATTAAATTCAAATCCTGAGTTAGAAACTTATTAGCATGTGACCCTCTCTGGGTCTCAGTTTCTGCATCTGTAAAATTAGGTAGTTGGACTTAATAACTTTTAAAATCCCTTCCAACTCCAAATAGTGATAGAGCCTTTGGTCTGGAGTCAGAAAGACCTGAATTCAAATCCAGCCTGAGATACTCACTAGCTCTATGGTCCTGGACACGTCATTTAACCTTTGTTTGCCTTAATCCCCTATAAAAGGGGATTATTACTCTAGTATCATTTGCCTAGAAAATCTCATGGACAGTATTGGAATGCTATGGTCCTTGGCGTCACTAAGAGTTGGACATGACTGAATGACTGAATAACAAAAATGTGTTCTCAGCAAAGTGGGACATTCGTCCATGGATCCACCACGTCTTCTTTTGTGTCCATTTTCTCCAGTGTTTATTCTGCAGGATCTATTCAGTGAACTGGTGGGCTTTCTTTATGTCTTTTCCTAATCTCACAAAACTAATAACTTAAGAGCCAAGACCTGAATCCCACAACTGCTGCTCCCTTGCTCATTATAAATTACTTTATACCACCCTGTCTCTTTTCCTGATAGTCTGTGTTCATTTGCTAAAGGGGAAAATAAACAAAGACTGAACATATATAATATGACACAAAGCAAATTAAGGCACACTGATTCTTAGTCCAAGAGGAAAGGTGGGGGAGGGGTACTTTGTAATTTACTATTAAATATTAACACATAACACCTTTGATGTTTTGGAAAATATTAGAATTGGAAATATATAAACTTATTGTTTACATTAGTGAAGTGAATATCCATGACACTGTGCTAAAAGAAGGAAAAGTCATTTCTATGATAATTTGGAAGAAGACAATATATGCCAAAGAAGATTCCTTGGAACTCTGTAATGACCATGGCAACTAATGTAGAAAACAGAGAGTACTTCACACAAAGCTAGAAACTATCGTTGAAATTTTTCACAGTTAAGCTACCAAAAAGAAAGAAAGAAAGAAAAAGAAATATGCAGGAAAGTAGTTACACAAAAAGTATAAAGACATTGTGAAAAATATACTAAAGCCTTTTTTACAATATAAATGATTTGTTTAGAAAGCATATTTGGAAATCTTTAAAAGCAGGCAGTTGAAAGGATCATGAGGCGTAGGAAAACAAAAAAAAAAGAAATGTCAAAATGTTAAGATATTACTATCATTTGGAGCTCCTAAAATTGTCATATTGCATTCAAAGAAAAACACAATCTAGAAACATCACTTAAACACTTAATATTCAAGGTATCCCTCTCATGTCTTGTTGCTATACTATATAAGTTGCTAGTCATGTATTATTGCTATACTGTACCTAAGTCGGCAACATTCTCCTAAAAGGCTAGGTTTTTAAAAAGTCACATAGTACTTAAGTTGAGGCAACTAGGTGGCTCAGTGGATAGACCTGCAGGATTGGGGTCAAGAAGACCTCAGTTCAGATATGATCTCAGACACTTACTAGGTATGAGACCCTGGGCAAGTCACTTATCCCAGCTGGGCTTTTTTTCCTCATCTATAAAATGACCTGGAGAAGGAAATGGTAAACCACTCCAGTATCTTTGCCAAGAAAACCCCTAATAGGTTCACAGAAAGTCAGAGAGAACTGAAAAAACTGGATAACAACACTCCAGATATGTTTTATGGATGCCAAATGAATGCTAGAATCAGTAAGAAAACATAAATGAGTCCTTAAATTCAGTTTCATAATTAAAACTTTCAATGTTTAAATGAGCTCTGATGTTGATTACATTACTTCTTTAAGGCTTATATAAATTAGGCAACAGTATATGTTTACTTTTGTAATTGAGCAGTTATCTCCTTAATAAATACTTATTTAGCTACCAATATAGGCAGCTTGGTAAATATTTTTGTGGAGAGCTGACCTAATTCTGTGTGCTTTAATTTACGTGAAATTAATTACAAGTATTAAGCTACTCTGACCACTATCCTTTCTTAACGAAGTGATTAATATATTATAGTCAAAATCCACCAGAGTGCTATCCAAAAAACAAAAACAAACAAAAAAAAACCCCAAAAAACATTAGACCGATCACTACACAAGATGCACATAAGATGGGTACCTGAGCGTCAACCATTGAGCGTGTTTACAGTACTACTTGATAATGTTATTCTGATGGAATTACATGTCCTCCAATATCATGTTTTCACAAGAACAATATTGTTAGGTGGGAAATGTGTCTAGTAATTAATGTTTAAAATTGAATTCCATAGGCTCCTTTGAGAGTTTTGCATTATTACTCATAGCTATTTCTAAGTCATTTCACTTATTTAGGATGCAGTTTCCCCTCTGTAAAACTAATGGGTACCTGAAGATCTTTAAAGCCTTAACATCATATGATTCTTTTATAAGGAATATCACAACATGTCCTGATATTCATATGCTTTAGTGTATCCCCCCAGGAAGACTGAAGTAGCATTCAAGGGGTTGTGGCAAATGTTACTTCAAGTGCTACAAAATGGACAGAAATGTTTTCCAGTGCTTTTTCCTTCCTTGTTATAGTTTTTTTTTTAATGAGGATAAGGAAAAATGAAAAGAATAATCCAAGACAAACCAGAAATTATAAAGTTTATCAGTGAATGTTTTCTGGATAGTTGAGTTCTTTTATGTCTTTGAATATTAGAAGTGTGTGTGTGTGTGTGCATTCATTTAAGTTTGTTGTTTGGGAAATAATATTTAAAAGTCCCTTTTAAGTGAGAACATCATGATAATTAAGAAGTATGTACATCATGAATACAATAATAGTCTCTGTTTTCAATTATGTGATGCAACTTGATGTTACCTGATATAGTACATATTTGGCAGCATTTCAAAAATCCAAACAGATGTTTTCTCCTCCCTGCAGGTGGAAGATGGGTGGGTGATCTACAACTATCCATGGGTAGTTCCAGATGGCTGACATTGCTACCTGCACTTTTCTGTTAAATGATGTTAAGTAGAATTGTTTTAACATTATCCTTTTTATAGATGCTGACATCCTTGAGATGGGGAATTAGTTTAAGGGGTATTCTTTTTGTACTATGTAAATTTTGAGTGGCATATGTTGGAAATATATAATACAACATAACATATTGGGATCTATTTTAAATATATGTTGTATTTACATATAATATTGAGTTTTCTCTACATGACATTAGAAAAAAAATCTGGCAATTAATATGTTATTTGTGCATACACACGGAGAAGCCAGATTTTCACAGATTCATTTACATAGGGCCATTTTCCAAAGTGTGGCCTTCCTTTTTAAGCCTACAAAATAACGTGGGTGGATGCATGGCTTATACAAACAATTGTCTGCAATTGGCCAAATGCCCTTTAATTTTAATGAGCAAGTGGACAGTTTTTTTTTCCCAGTGTTTCACCATTTATGACCCTAAGGGTTTATAGATGAGCCTACTCTCCCCAAAACAAAACAAAAAACACAATAATTTGAAAGCTAAGGAAAAGTGACATGCTAAAGATACCTTAAATCAAAATTCGGCAGAAACTATAGGAAATTACTTAGCTGATTTACATACTTTTCTTTGAAACAAACAGATAATTGAAGAAAAAAGATTTGGATTTGTTGTATCCTAACAGATCCCTTAAAATCTGTCTTAATAAATATTCCATATGATAAAGTTGATCTCTCCTATATGCCTTCAAAAAAAAAAACTGTTCTCCATGCTAGAATGCATTTCATCTTCTTTTCAGCTCCCTAGAATTCCTATCTTCCTTCAATGCGTGATGTTTCTGAAACCCATCCTATAGGAGTCCTTTCTTTCCTGATCTCTCTTCCAGTTAAAATTTGTATTTTTTGAAATTAAATTATTTCTTGTATAGGTTTTGAATTTACTTTCCTTTTATATCTCTTCAATTCCACCACCCCAAAAGTATATGTTACTTGAAGATAGGAATTATCTCATTTTCTCTTCCTTTTGTATCCCTCTATCTAGTACAGAACCTTGGTATGTAATAGATGCTTAATCTTTGCTGGTTGAGTTGAATTCAGTTGGCATTGTATAGGTAGATAGATCTTGAAACTGAATAGGTTATTGATTGTGGAGACATGGAGACACTGGCACAGGACCACCCAGCATGGCTTCAGAGAAGGTGCTGTGCTCTATGAGCAAAGCAGAATTAAAGTATCTCAAAAGAAATGCGAGATGCACAAATTAAGAGAATCTGCCCCAAATATTCCCATGAATTTTTTATGCCTGACCTGTGGTAGAACATTCTGAGCTCATCCTGGTCTGGTCAACCACAGTCAGACACACTGTAACTTGACTCTAGCATAGTGATGTCATTTTGGTCCTCTTTGAGAATGAAGGACAACATATGTATGTCTTATGTATGATGTACATATGTAGTTACACACAAACTATAATGTAGCCAAAAGTTGTCACAGGAGTGTCTGCTGAACTTTGCCATTTTTAAGGCATATCCATGGACTTAATGTATGAATAGTTATAATAATTTTATAAATTTACATTTATAAAAGATGATCAAGTTTATGAACATCAGCTTTGTCTCATGGATAGAGAAAGACCCAGACTTGAGGCCAGGAAGACCTCATTTCAAGTCTATCCTCTGACTCATACTTGGCTCTATTACCCTAGGTAATTCACATAACCTCAGTGCTCTAGGCAAATCTCTAAGACTAAGTTGTAGAGAAAGTGTTTACTTTCTTTGGTAGAGGGTGTTTCCTTACGTTAAAGACATCACAAACCTACTTCCTATCCCTAATCCTAGAAAGTTTACAAAATGCTTTCCTCACCACAACTTGGCAAGGTAATAAATAATCCTGCGACAAAGGAAGACCTGTCAGTGCAGCACAGTTCCTCAAGCACAGAATCCTCTCCTGATACTTAATAGCCTTTAACTAACAATACTCAGGGTTAGAGCATACCAGGGAGAACCTGGAGCTGATGATCTTCAAATCATTGTTTTTTTCTCTTTCCTGGTCTAGTTCTGCCAGGCTTTAAAGTACTCTGGCTAGAAAAAAAATAGGGATGTTCTACATGGATAAAAGTTACTTTTAATTTTGAAAATGAACATTTTAATGACAAGTTTTTAGGAAAACTAAGACTCCTTATAGTTGGTGTTCAGTCATGTCTGACTCTTCATGAACCCATTTGGAGTTTCTTGGCAAAGATAGTAAAGTGATTTGCCATTTCTTTTCTACCTAATTTTACAGGTGAGGTAACTGAGGTAAACAAGGTTAAGTGACTTGCTCAGAGTCACACAGCTCATACAAGTCTAAGGCCAAATTTGAACTCAGGTTTTCCTGACTCCAGGCCTAGTGTTTTAGCCACTGCACCAACTAGCTGCCCAGGCTCCTCATAGATTTTTAATGTTCTATTCTGCTACTTGTCCCAGTGATATTCTTAAGACCTTACATTAGGTAAGAGAGTCCTGGATTCTGGCCTTGTTTACAGCCAGAGTCATAACTAATCTAACCCTAGACCTGTAGCAAGGGTTAGAGGAAAATCAGCCTATTATATGGGTCCTCCTGGAATCCCCACACCACCATGGCACCCTGGAGGTTGAAGGCAGCTTAGTCTGACCACATGCAAACAGAGAGGAGCAATAGTGAGGTGGTACTACAAGGAGGACACACACCCTACCTCTACAACACTTCTCTCCTCCCCCAACATGTCCTAGAGGCAAAGACCCATTAGCTTTGTGTTATTAATGGCTCAGTTAGAGTCCTTCCACTCTTACCTCTCCCACCTTTCCTCCCTTCCCATATTATTTCCCTTTTCCCCTGCTCCCCAGTCACCTTCCTTCCCCTATATCCTCTCCTCCCCTCCTCTCCCCATGTTCCTCTCCCTTTCCCTTTTCCTCCCTCCCTCCCTCCCTCCTATCTCCCCCCTCCTCCTTTCTCCTCTCCCCTCCCACAATAACAACAGAAAAAGTCCTAGACCCAGAGACAAGAAAGATGATCATTCAAATCCTAGAGCCAATAAATACTTCAAGAGTTCATCCTGTCCATTGTCAAAACACTTAAATTCTCTGACTCTCAGTCACCATCAATCAAATGATTAAAATATCTAAACTTCCTGCCTCACCAGGTTATTGTGAGAAAAGCATACTTTATATTATAAAAAGCTATTGTGACAATGAAAAGCAGTAATGAATTTACACACATTTATAGTTGGATTTTGGCTTTATCACGATTCTAAATAGCATTTCTATTTCATTTTATTCTTTCAGCAAACATTTTATTGAGCTCCTATACCATGCAAGTTACTGTGCTAGAACTTTGGGGAATAAAGATCAATATGGCATCATTTTTGCCTTCCAGGAGCTTGTCTTTCAGAAAATATGATACATACACTCAGACTACATATAATTAAAATATCTATGTATAATATTGTGTCATATGAATGAAGAGTCAATGTGTAAACATGTATGTATACATATGGGTAAATATACAATATGCACACAGACATGCTCATATGTGTATATATCCATACAAGCATACATGCATGCTTGGATGTTGATCTACATACAAACATATGTATGTCTTATATGTGATATACATGTGTAGTTACACACAAACTATAATGTAGCCAAAAGTTGAGTTACAGGAGTATCTGCTGAACTTTGCCATTTTTAAGGCAAATCCATGGACTTAATGTATGAATAGTTAGAATAAGTAAGTTGCAGCTTACCCCATTGAAACTTAAGCTACTATGATTGACAAACCTAATAGGGGCTTAAAGATGGTTTTTTTTTTTTTTTTTCTGTTCTGTAGTTCCAAAGTTACCTTTTTGCACTTGGGATCCAAAAGAAGAATCATGGTAAGTGGCATCTTACTTTCAATGATAAATGCTTTTGCTATCTCCCCAATGTCCTAGGTTACAATGTTAGTTAAAGAAAACTGTATTACAGTTAACATCACAGTTAAAGAATCAAAGGCGTCAGAATCTAATCTCCCATCCTCTCTCAACTCCCATTAAAAGCTCAAGGACTTAATGCTGTCTATAAAATCTTTAAGTAAACTTGGCAAGTTTCCCCTCCCTAAGAATTGAATGTGCACTGCTTTTTAGCACCAAGCAGGTAGAACATTTGCTACAAGTTGTACTGAATGTTGAATTTGAGATAAGACTGTGAAGTTATACCTATAAAAGGGAAAGTACAAACTCATGTGCAGAATTTCAATGAGTCATTCTGCTTCCAATAAATACACACTGGATACTCAGAAAGAATTGGAGCATTCTCAGGATGCAGTTAGGGCCAATAAGAATCTCATCAGGGACCGTTTCTAAGATTAGTTTTTGATGTCGTATGCGTCCTTTGCTCACTATTTCCTTGGTGCTTTGCAATACAGTGCCATTATGATGAGGGCTGCTGCTAGCTAGAACTAGTTGCTGATCTCAGTAAATCCAACAGAAACAAGGATGGAATTCTAGTTTCTGTCACTGGACAGGTTCCTTCACCAAAAGATGTTTTCAAACTATTTTTATAGTATTCTCTTTCTTTGCCTTTGACCTGTACTCTGGAGGAGTGATCCAGAGACAGCCAGCCAGAGACAGAGAGACAGAGAGAACAGCAAGAATATTATAGGCTGAGCTGACATTAACCAAATATAAATAAGAGGCCAAGCTCAACCCAACTGAGCACTCTCTGGTATATGTATTGAGTATTACTAAACCCCCTTCTCAGTCAGCATGGCCTCAAAGAACATTCTTATTTACATATAGGAGATAGGAGAAAGTTAGTTTTGAATTTAGAAGAAGTAGAAATGATTTTGAATTTCAGCCTGTATACTCATGAGTTATGTGTCCACAGATAAGTAACTTCATATTTCTAAACCTCTGTTGTCCCAACAGTAAAATCGAGATGATTATATTTCCTATATCTACTTGTTAGGAAGAATATGCTTAGTAAACCCTAAAATGTGATACAAATATAAGCTAATGGTGTTTACCATGCATAAGATGACCAAAAATAATATTTTTAATTAATGACTTCCCAAGATACACCAGCCTCTGGTTGGAAGATAAAGTTAAGTAGGCAAAACAGTAAATTCTTAATTTCTTGTATTAGTCTAAAACAGGGGTGGGGAACCTGGGGCCTTGAGGCCACATATGGCCTTCTAGATCCTTGGGTTGTATAGAACAAATGCTTTTATTTTTGTTTGTTTGTTTGCTTTTTTAGGCAATTGGGGTTAAGTGACTTGCCCAGGGTCACATAGCTAATAAGTGTCAAGTGTTTGGTCTGGTGCTGGATTTGAAATCAGGTCCTCCTGACTTTAGGGCCGATTCTGTATCCACTGTGCCACCTAGCTGCCCCAGAACAAATGCTTTTATTAAGGGGATTTGTTCTGTGAGGTATGGATTCAAAGGACTGCACTTAAGGACCTAGAGGGCCATATGTGGCCACCAGGCCCCAGGTTCCCCACCCCTGGTCTAAAACTACAGGGCTGCATGGCAATTATGGGACATTCCCAGGTAAAATTAAAAGCTTAACATGCCTTCCACATGCTAGCAACATGGTTCCTGATATCCTGACTTTCAATGAGCTCCTAAATTAACAGGTAATTTTAAGCACAGAATCTCACAGGTCTATATACACCAAATGATTTGTATCCTTGGGATAAATAGCACAATGTGTCATTAAAGATCCTTATAACTACTGCTGGAGAGACCACTGTGTGTGTGTGTGTGTGTGTGTGTGTGTGTGTGTGTGTGTGTGTGTAGGGGGTGAGAGGTGAGGAGGTAAAGAGCAACAGGACAGAGATCACCTCTTGCAGTCATTGGTGCGCTAATTTTATAATTTCCTTCTTTTAGTTAAATGTTCTTGTTTAATTCAGTTGTTTCTGTGCAGCTGAAGCACTGCTAATGGTTTCAGTACCCTGGGACAAAACTTTAACTGCCCTGCCTTCATTGCGGTTCTCATGGATCCTAACATGATTCAATACAGCATCCAATATAATTTCCATTCAGGAAATTTAAAAATATCCTTTGCCCTAAAGATAACTGCCAACAACAAGTTTTAAGACCAGTTAAACTATTCTGTCTCCTCTTGAATACTAAACATGATTCTATTTGAGTTTCTAAAGATCAGGGAATGTTTTACTTTTGTCTCTGTACCCCTAACACTTAGCATAATTTCTGAACACCTAGTAGATGCTTAATAAATACTCGTTGATTGAGTGAAGATTTTATTTTTGAAGTCTCACATAACATATGTAACAATTATACCAAACAAACATTCTTTCAAAGCACAAAGAGTCATAACAATATTTTAACTCCAGGATTCATGGACAGATCCCTACCCTTGGGGATCCCCTGAGTTCCTCTGGGATGACGGATGAGGAAATATTTCAAGAACTAAATATAGGAAGTTTTGCCAGATGACATATAAACAAACATGTACAAATATTTGAAGAGCATAAAGATCAAGGAGGGAAAAGAGTCATTTATAGTAATATAAGTTGAAATGATGGAATAAATTAGAGTAAGGCAATAGCAGTGACATAACTCAATGGAAGATAAGATCTAATGGATGAGATTTAGATTTCCTTAGGAAGGCCAGAAATTCTGTTAGTTGCACTACTTTAAATTATTTTTGCCTATAAAGAATGGGATACTGTCGAAAGAGGAACAATAAAAAAGTAATATCATTTGAAACCTTCACCAGTACACTACTCTGATGATTCAGAGTGGACTAGGAATTTCTTGGATTCTCAAGAGCTACAATAGCAGAACATAAGCTAAGATGAGTCCTACCAAGTTAGCCTGGCAATTGAGACCCATTCAATGTAAATTTGGGGAGGCTCATTACTAAAAGGTGGTCCATAAGGCCTCAATTACGGTAATATTTAACCATACAAATGTCTTGGCTAAAGTTATCTAAGGTTGGTAAACATCTACGACTGATCATCAAATCAGTAGATTATTCATCTGTTGACAAATCAGGTCCTAGCCAAATGGTTTGTTTTATGTCTCCAGTAATCAGTCTAAAATACTTGTTCTCAGATATTTGGAAATTATTGGTAACCATCTTTACTGACTAGTACTCTTAACTTTTTTTTTCCGTTTCATGGACCCATGGTCCAATGAAACCAGGTCATATATGGCATCCAAATTATAGACTTTCTGAAATCTACCATATGTCCCAGGTTAAGACCAACTTATTTAGACATTGAGAAGATTGAATCCGGGATTGAAATGGAAGATGTCTTGAGTTCCTTTCCTGTTTAACAGCACTGTAATTCTAAATATGACCATGATACTAATTGGGCATCCAAGTTATATACTTCTGGGCCACCATGTTCCCAAATTTGATGAAAATAGAAATTACTCTTTTGCTAAGTTATTTTTTTTCAATATTTTAGTCTTAGGGGAATTTAAACCTTCCATAAACAAAATTTATAGTGGAAATATTTACAGATACTTAAGTGCAGTGAAGGGAAAGACACTCGTATATTATTTACAACCCCCATACACAATATTAAAATACTGGAGACTTAAGATGAAGGCTAGCTGAATTGACATTGAACATAGAAAGGTTCATGATTGGAACTTTAATTACTTTGATCGGTCATGCCTTGTAGCTATGTGTCAGCCTAAACCAACCCAATTGACATAGAACAAAGGCCATGAGTATTTTAACATCTTAACACATTTCTAATGGTTGATTAATAAATCTATTGAACTGCATATGTGCTGAGAATAAAAAATACAACTATAAAATAGTAGATAAATTTTAATACATAAAATGTTGTATCACTGATGTTGAACATTGAAATAAAGGATAGATTATCCCCAAAGTTAATATTCTCATAATCCCAAAGCTAACTCAATAGAAGGCTATTTCTGTAAAAGGACAAACAAGTGGTTCATGTAATTAAGCCAAGAGAAGTTTTCAGTGAGACTAAATCTAAATGCTAGTTAATTTACTGAACATTTGTCTTTTGAAAAGTTGTTTTGTTGTCATATGGATTAAATAACAATGAATCTAACTAAGGGATTTTCAGTCACTTTAAAATTCAGCTGACCAGTTTTGCTTTTCCTATTTTCTACAGAGTAAAGATTTGCATTAATTTTAGTAGATTTTTTTTTTTATGAAGAAGAAAGGGGAGGTGGAGGGAAGCTACCTTCTTTACTAAAGGTTTTACAGGAGTTTACACTACAAATCAATTTCCAACAATGCTTTGAAGTCTTGAAATTTTCAAGATTTGCCACTTTTGTGGTTCCACAGGAATAGACATGGCTAAAAATCTACTTAACTTATTTTTAGAAGACATACCCAGAGGCCTGATTCATTCTAGGCAAATCCCTGGGTGAAATCCTAGAATTTTTTTCTAAATATGAACTTTCTCAAAGCTATAATATGCTATTGAAGATCCTTTGTTCTTTCTATCATCATTTATTATATGGGTAAAACACCAGAAAATATGAATATAGGGAATATTTGAATATGAATATGAATATAGGGAATATAGGAGAATTTAGAAATTATCTTTACCAGTTATGTATTTATAAAATTTAACATTTCACTTATAAACATAAGGTTTTCCCTTTTAAAATGTAAATATAAAAATATCCTCCTCTGGGACTCTACTGCCATAATAAGATGGGCTTTATATAGCATTAATATTATATAAATACTCTGAAATAGTATCATATATGGATTGTTTTATTATTGAGTCATTTTTCAGTCATGTCTGACTCTTTGTCAGGTCCATTTAGGGTTTTATTGGTAAAGATACAGGAATGATTTGCCATTTCTTTCTCCAGCTCATTTTATAGATGAGGAAACTGAGGCAAACAGGGTTAAGTGACTTGCCCAGGGTCACACAACTAGTTAAGTATCTGAGGCCAGATTTTAACTCAGGAAAATGAGTCTCCTGACTCTAGGCCTGGCACTCTATCCACTGTGCCACCTCTCTGTCCCTGTTTGAATGTGACCCACCAAACAATCGCTTAGTTTATATTTTAAAACACTTTATTAGTAAAGAATAATAAAGGAAAACAATTCTTTCGTGTTCATAGATTTGCAGTAGCAAAGAATCTTAGAGATTCTCTAGTCTAGCACTCTCATTTTTTCAAAGAGGTAATTGAGGCACTGAACAGACTTGCCCGAGGTCATATAAGTATTCCAAAGATTCCAGACTCATGTCTTCTAACACCTAATCCAACATCATTGCTACTATACCACTCCATCTCCTTCTAGACTCTAAGGAAATTGACTTTACAGTAAATGCCTCCTCTGATATTCTGCTATTTCCCTTGTCTTATTGAGATCTTCAAATATGTTGGAATACACACATACATATACACACATTACATACATACATACCTATAAATGTATGTTTGTGTATATATATATATAATATATATATGTATGTATGTCAAGCTTGGAGGATTAATCTGCTCACTGCCACATTCCACCACTAGGTATCAGGGAATCAGGGATTAACAGGTGGGAAATAATCCAATGCCTAAGGTTCTGCTCTGCTATAATTTATAGATGGTTGGGAAATAAGAAGGAAACTCAGGACATCAGTGATTTCACTACTGAAAATATCAATGAAGTAATAATAACTAACATTTATAAAATGATAATGTTTATAAGTTACCTTATTCACAAGTACCCAATGTTATGTAGTATATGTACATGTACATGTGTGCATGCATAGACACAAACATGTCTGCATACATGTTATTCCTATTTGGCAGATGAGAAAATCAAGACTTAGAGAATGTTAGTGGCTTGCCCAGGATCATACAACTAGATAACACATCAGGCATGACTTGAACACAATTACATCAAAACAATGTCAAAGGATTGAATAGTATAGTTAGGGATATGGAGTAATAATATTATTCCTATTTGATAGATGAGGAAACTGAGGCTGAGGGATGTTTAATGACTTGCTCAGAATTACACATTAATCAATGCACTATGCAGAATTTGAATGCTCTATTATATGAAAACTACATCAAAAGGTTGAGAGGTATAGCCAAGAAAATAGACTTGTATGATGGAGGAGCATATAAAAGGTAAAGTCAAATTCCAAAAGAATTTATAAAATCAGTATAGCATGCTAAATAGGAAGTAAGCAAGTGATCATAAAAGGACATTTGCCTCTGCATACCTACCTTTTAAGTGTAAGCCGGAGTATGACAGCTCCATGTCCTCAAGCTTTCCAAAGAAACCAGCTTGCCACAGAGTGGGACCTGGGCATTCAGCTATAACTGGAGATAGAATCTAAGGCAAATAGCTGTTCATCATGTTGCTTTGTTGACCTGTGAATAAATTCCTTTTGTACATAGACGGTATCTACGTAGGCCCAACAGTCTGACTAATTTCAATGAAATTAAATTAAAACCCAGTAAATTGAACAGTTATCTATTATCATTGCATTGACACACTCAACTCCTTATTTTGCTAATATCAGAGACAGAGATTTAAGAAGCAATTGGTGAGATAGTTAAGTTGTGTGAAAAAATCTTGGACTAACTTTTTGGAAAAAATGAAGCTTTCATCCTCTTTGGGGAAAGCAGATCTAATACTATTCTTAATACTGTATGCCCTTACCTCATTAAGGACTTCCACTTCATTGGGCAGATAGACATTTTCACCTGAGGATCCTGGAACATAATTTACATGTCTAAAATTCTTTCTGCCTGAAGAAATAGTAACTTGCAAATTTAATAATAATAGATGTAAAGTAATTGAGGAAAAAAGGAAGAATATCAAGAAGGAGATTACAAAGGCAATTAAAGTAGAAAAAGGAACCTACAATAATGATCCAAGATGTCATTGGGAAAAACAGGCAGAAGATGAGGAAAAATCCAACTCTTAGAAATGTGGAGACTGTTCAGTGGATGCCTCAAAGACGGTGGCATTTAGTTCCCGCTTTTGAAATGACTTAATTCTGGTGACCTCCAATGGAAAGTGCTCTTTCCCAAATTGTTCTTTGTTTTTGTTTTGTTGTTGTTTTTGTTGCTCCCCCACCCCCACCACAAGTACCAAGGGAATTAAAAGACAAAAAGTAACGAGGTAGTGATAGTGATCTGAGAATGATCAGCTCATTTTTTTTTCTTGGCTCATTGTTTTAATTAAGAAAGAGATTGAGAGAATGCCATATTCTTAAACTCATCATGGTGGAAAGATCATAGATCATTCCTGTCAATCAAAACATAGACTATTCAGTTCATTTCAATTAGCAATTAGTAAATGTCTCCTATATTCAGGTACTCTCCCAGGCTCGGGATAAAAAATAAAATAAAATAAAATAAAATAGTGCCTGACCTCTAGGAGCTCACATTCTATTAGGGGGAACAAATGTATAGAAAAAGTAGGTGCCAGCATAATATAAAATACATAGGTGCTAGAATCAGAGGACTTGGGTTCAAACTTCACCTCCAGTAATATCTGGGTGACTTTGCACAAGTTATTTCAACTCCCTAGGCTTCAGTATTTTTAACTGCAAAATGATAAGGTTGAATGAGATGGCCTCTGAAACCCCTTCCAGAACTAGAAGTTGGATGCTAGGTGTTTCTAATTATAAATGTATTGTTAAAAAAAAAATATGATTGGGTAGGTACTGCCAGAGGGGAGAAACATCAACACAGGGGAGGATCAGGAAAGGCCTAGGGTTAGATGCAGGCCTTGAGCCAAGGGCTCATAGGATAGTGAAGAGTCAAGGACGGTAAGAGAGAGATTGGGGACTCTCAACAGATGGAGGGAAGATAATTGTAAAATTGTGCACTTTTAAAGTTCAATTCAGCAGACGTTTATTAGGCAAAGTATGGAGAAGTCTATCCTAAGACCTGAGGGTGAGACAAAGTTTTTATAGATGACCACTCCTGCCCTTTTGAAGCTATGTGCACTTTATTATCAGATAAGGAGAATATAACACATTCACAAATACCTATTATGCAAACTAATATGTTTAGCATTAGTGCATAAGTGAGTTAGAAGTAAGTTCTATGTGAAGGCTAAAAGGGGAAGAAGAATAAGAGCCTAGTATATTTCTGGCACTATGCTAAGTATTCTCAGTTTACAATTGAGAAAACTGAAGCAAAGAGATTAAGTGACTTGCCTAGGGCCACAGGACTAGTAAATAGTGTCTAAGGTCAAATTTGAAATGCAATAAACATTTATAAAGTTCCTACCATGTGTCAGGCACTGCACTGAGTACCTTTTATAAATATTTCATTTGATCCTCACTCCAACTCTTTAAGGTAGGTGCTATTATTATCCTCATTTGATACTTGAGGAAACTGAGACAAATAAAGGTCAAGTGACTTGCCCAGGGTCACACAGATAGTAAGTGTCTGAGGGCATATTTGAACTCAGATGTATCTTGCCTTCAGAGGCAGCACTCTACCCACCTTACTACCTCCCTGTGAGACTAAACAGAGGGACAAAAGAAGGCTTCTAGGAAGATGGCTTTGCATTTAAATTAGCCTATCTCTGGGCAAAACAAAGGGAAGACATTCCAGGTTGAGGTGGCAGACGTTTAGCAGTAAGAAACCACAGGCTGTGTTCTTAGAAGTAACTAGTGTACTTTGCCTAGGATTTAAGAGTCTATGGAAGGGCTCCTGCAAGACAAGAATTAGATTTATTCTACTTGGCTCTGAAGCTAGAACTAGGAATAGTGGATGCAAGTTACAAAGTGGTGAATTTAAATTTGATGTCAAGAAAAACTTTACAACAATTAGATTTCTCCAAAAGTAAGATGGCTTTCTGCATTGTGGTTTCCGCCTCATCTGAGGTCTTTAAGAAAAGACTGATTGACCATTTGCCAGGTTTTCAGTAGAGGTGATTCTTAAGGCATAAACTGGACTAAATGACCTTCAAAATGCCTTCTAACACTGAGATTTTATAATTCTGAGAAGTCTCAAAAAGGAGAGTGCTTCTAGATTGTCTAGGGCATGGAATGCCAAGCAATGTATCTTTACTAGGTAGTCAAAAAGAAAATTTCTGAGCAGGAGCGATGCGAACGCATAGGCAAGCAATACTATGAGGATTGATTTCAATGAAGGAGACTATAGAGGTCAGAAAAACCTATTAGTGAACTGTATCAATAGTCCAGGGGAGAGTTGCATAGGGTGGGGACTGATGTGAGAGGGAGATTCTGGAGGTAGTTTGCAGAGGGCTTGACACACTGGATAAGAAAGGTGAAGAAGAGGGAAGAGTCAAAGATAAGGACTTGTTCTTGGCACTTGGAATATTCTGCTTACAGGAAGAATGAAATCAGAATGGGGAGAAGGCTTTCTGGGAAAGATGACCACTTCAGTTTTGACCATGCTGCTTTAGAGATGTCAGCTAGACAGTTAAGTGAAGATGTCCTGAATTCAGCCAGAGATGCAAGTCTGAAACACTAAAGAGAGTTAATACGTGAATGTGATAAACTAAGAATGAGGAAGACCGAAGTCTCTAAAATATCATGTTGAATAAAACATTTTTCAATTAGAATGCAGCATGCAGATACTAAGGGAAAGGAATAAGCATTTATATAGTTCCTACTATGTGCTAAGTGTGTTTACAAATATTAACTTATTTGAGGCAAAGAATCATAAGATCATAATATCATAGCTTTAGAGCTGGAAGGAATCTCACAAGTCATCAAGTCCAACTGCCTCATTTTACAGATGAGGAAATGAAGGGAAGTTGAATGATTTGCTCAGAGTCACACAGCTTAGCTGGGAGGTAAACAAGGCAGTTTTGAACTCGACCCTTCCTGACTCCAAGTCTAGCACTGTATCCATTATGCCAAATAATATAATGCCAATGTCCTTTTAAATCATGAATCTATCAGGAAAAAAATATCGAGTGGAAATACATTTTCTTCTCATGAGTAAGGAATAAGTTGCCCAGTTTTGAGGTGGTATTTATTCCCTGCTGTATACTTTCTCTGATTTCTACTTGCTTTTTGGATAAGTTTGTTTCTTGGCTAATTGTCATATGTGTGTTCATTGTGGAACTGAAATTTGGTAGGAAAGGGGTTGAGCCTTGTATATAAAGCTTGGAGTCCTGCTTTCCCCATTAATGAACAGCAATCAGAAGTTCATTTGAACCAGAATACCATGTGTCTTAGATTAATGATATTTAAATGAGCAGATAGATATAATTCTAGCTCAGCACCACTTCTCTTTCTGAGGAGCGCAGCCTGGTGGCCTCTAGTCTCTATATACTCCTTCCCCTCCTGGCAGGAATTAAAGTCTCCTTGGATAAGGATGGGGGTGGGGGTGGGGCAGAGACTAGAGATATCTCTCCTACCTTCCTATGAGTCATAAAAGGACACTTTCCTGATATAAATGGGGGGTAACTAACACCACACAAAATAACAAAACATGTAACACAGACAAAGTAAATTTGATGTTTTCCAAGTCAATATGTGCCCTGCAGAGACCCATTTCTCTTTGAGTTTGGCAACTATCCTCTAGACCAAAAGTTTTTAACCAATTTTTTTCTGTGTCATGGATCCTTCTGGAAGCCTGGTGAAGCCTTTGGAGCTCTTCTTGGAATCATGTTTTTAAATATATAAAATAAAATTGGTAAATTTAAAAAGGAAAGCAATTGTATTGAAGTTGCCAAAATATTTGAGTTCATATATTTGGATTCAAGTCCCATTTTTGACAGAGTGGCTATGTGGTTCCGAGCAAGTGATTTAACCTCTCAAAATATGATAGGATTCAGAACAGACACTGATTCATATTGGTAGAGGAAGCACCTCACTGGGAATTCACTATATCTATGAAATTATTGCTCCTATCAAAATAAGGGGATAAAGGGAAAAAAGCTTATACGTATATATGTTGTTTAACTCAATAGAATATTTGCTACCTGAGGCAAGAACTATTTCTTTTTTTGTTTGTTTGTTTTGTTTTGTTTTGTTCATAACTCTAGTGCTAAGCACAATATCTGGGACATAATAGGTACTTAAAAATCTTTTTTTATTAATTGTTGCACTTTCCACAGATATCTCTTTTATATTTATTCCCAAAGCCAGGGTGTATGGAGTGTTCAGGGAAGACTAGCACCTCTAGTGCGTTGTGCTGCCTGGTTGTCCTTAAGGAGCTGATAGATAAAGACAGATTTGAAATCTGAGTGGAGGCAGGGCAGGTTTATAGGCAAATTGCCTGCAGGTTCAGGAAAAGATGATTGGATTAAAAACAAAAGTAGCAGAAATGTTTACCTAGTCCTGGGGAAGAGCTACCTTTTCATCTGAGAGTTTAGCAGATGAGAAGATGGTGGATGATACCAAAGGTTTTTGAAAATTAAAATAAGGAGAAGAAGGGGCTAACAGGAAATGGCCTGATTTCTAAATAAACTATGAAGTGAATACCTCAATTTGGAGGGAGATGGGTGTGTGTATGTAGGAGACTTGGAAAAAGAGAAAATAACAGTTTGGAATAACTTCTTTGGGAAGAGTAAAAGAGAGTCTGTTGGGTAACAGTAAAAGAATTGCTTTGCTCTAATTAAGAACCTGAATTTGTAATGCATATGGTCAGCAGAGCTGCATGACTTCTAACTGTTCAGCACTGCATAAATAAAAGCAGAAGACAGTTGGGTTTGACAAATATTGATTAGGAGCAGGAAGTAAGGCATCTTCCCTTTGTGAACTGATCCATCACATCAATGCCTGTATGATTATATCACCTCCAGCACAGTCACCTCTATTTTATGGGCTCTATAAGCATCTATGGTACTATGGTGTTAGAGTCCAGGTGTAGTAGCTGCATTATCTTTGATAGTTAAGAGAGTTTACTATAAAAATCATTGTAAATCTTTTCCATTTTCTTTCATTTGTTATTGTCCTTTTTTACTGCTTTACATGCCTTAAGAATGACTGCTTAATTTGTATATTCTCTTTGAGCTTTCTTTAAACAGGTTTTAAATATTCATTGCTTCTTTCTTTTATAGAAGGAGGCTATGTTAATCATGACTTACAATTTCCTACTGTATGAGATTTGTAAAATGAGCTTCTACTCCTAAACAGTGTTGTTCTTAGCTACCATTGTTCTTTGCTCTCCAAGTAAGTGGTGTTTCTTGACCAAAATACTTTTTAGATTATTTTGGTCTCCTTATTGCAATTTGTTTACATAAGTAAAATATTTGTATGAAATCATTGTTCTTGGTATCCATTCATTCATCCATACTTTTTTTTAGCATCAAAAACTTGTTTATATAGGTCATGATGTATTTTTTTTATTTGTGTAATGAATCTTTTTTCTCATTTTTATTCTTTCTTTGTATTCATTTTGATCTTTAGTCTGAAAAGTCAGTGGTCTGACTATAGAAAGATAGTCGATTCATAAATCACTCCCAAATCAGTTGTGAATCATTTGCTATTCTTCACTCAGCTGTCAAAGTGATTTTCTAAAGTACAAGTCTGAATGTCACCCTACCTACCTACTCAATAAACTCAAATGGCTCCCCTCCAGAATTAAATATAAAACCCTCTTTGGCATTCAGAGTCTTTTGGAACCTTATACCCTGCCCCCAATATTCCACTCTTCTTACGCCTTCTAGCCCCCTCCTCCATATACTCTTTGATTCAATGCTACTGGCCTCCTTGGTATTCCTAGAACAAGTCTCTTAGCCCCTGGCATTTTTTCTGTCTACTCCTCTTACCTGGAATATTCTCCCTCCTCATCTCTGCCTTGTGGCTTCTTCCCTAGCTTCCTTCAAGTCTCAACTAAAATTTCACCTACAAAAGGAAGCCTTTCCCAATCCCTTTTAATTCTAGTGTCTTCCCTTTCTTGATTTCCTATCTACCCTATAAATAGCTTGTTGTGCAAGTGCTATTCTCCATGAAGTGCCTGGGACATGACAGATGCTTAATATTTATGCAACTATTAAAACATAAATTTTTTATTTATTTATTGGTGATGTCAGATGTCCAACATCTTGTGACTCTTTTCATGAAGAAAGTATTTATTTTGGTCATGTATGCACATATATTTTCTGTGAAGTCTACAGGTCTTTGACCTCTTTAATGTCTTATTCTTGATTTAGATTTCCTCTATGTGTTTCTTACCAATCTTACCATGCATTAAAGTATTTATTTTGGTCATGTATGCACATATATTTTCTGTGAAGTCTGCAGGTCTTTGACCACTTTTATGTCTTATTCTTGATTTAGATTTCCTCTATGTATTTCTTACCAATCTTACCATGCATTAAAGTTACTCTCAAACTGTATATGGACTTAACTTGGAGTATCTTATCAAGTTCTTTAATGGAGATCTGTACTTCTTCATCTTCTCCAATAGATGTTTTAGGCTGCAATTATTTTCAAACTCTTTTATGTTTGTTGTTGTTGTAGTTTTTCCAAATACCTATGAGTGCTGTGATAAGTGAGGTGAATGAAATTTTGCTTTTTTTGGTCACTTGATAAATCTAACTCTGCCATATTCCTGAATTACCCTCCAAGAAGATGCTATGAGTCATTCTTCAATATAATTTCAACCCGCTTCTTTCTTCTGGTTTCATTTAGAATAAGAATGCCAAGATTGATAGGATTCAGCTTGGCCAAGGATACCACATATATAGTACCAGCTGCTGAGTTAATGTTTATAGACTATTTTAAAATTATGGAATTCTTAGATCCCTCTCTCTCCTTTTCTATAGTTCTGTTACTGTCACTGAATAAATGGACATGGACAACCCAGGACTACTTGTCATTTTATATTTTTATTTCTTTTATGATGCTCCCCTCCCAAAAATAATTGTGAATTGTACTTGAATGTTTTCCAGCATGGCAGAACCTGACAGATCTAGTGATCTGCTGATAGTTTGAGAACATCAGGTCAACTTTATGCCAAAATAATCCTTAGAGTAGGACTATATAAATGGTTAAATATGAAATACATAGAAAGTAATTATGAAGTGATTTGGGTAAGGGGAGAAGCATTCACAACTTGGGGGAGCAGGGTTGATAAGGAAAAGGCTTATTTAGGTGACACTTGACCTGAACCTCAAGTACATTTAGTTTCTAAGAGGCAAATGTGAGAAGGGACAGCATTCCAGATACAAGAGACTGCCTATGCAAAGGCACAAAGGTGGGCAATGGGACACTATACAAATCATACATTTATTTTGTCCTTGTATTTTTAGGGGGGAGTTTGAACTTCTAAGTTCATTAGTGTGCCAGCCAGGAAACTCTCTCTACTGATATACATCAGTAACTCATATCTAATTTAGAGAACTTTAAATTAGTTTAAGAAAATTAATAGAAAGTAAAAGCTGCAAATTGAGGGTGCCTTCCAATGGAGATATGTAAGAATAAACCTTATTTTTGGAACAATATCTTTTTTTAAAATTATTTATTTATTAGTGTCTCTAGCCAAACTGTGAAACTCTTCTGAGTAACAAATAATAAACAAATGTGAGACTCTAACAGCACAGAATGTATTAATGTATAAAGGACAAAATAATACTCTTTATACAAGATAAGCACATAGAATCTTCGATCCAGGTCACAATTTTGAATGAAGAAAAACATTTCCAATGCTCTAGCAATAACACAGTTACATAAAATCAAGCCCCAGACCATTTTTTTTATTGTTGTTGTTTTTTAATAGTTGACTCTCACAGTAATATAACACTCAAGTGCACACTTTGAGCATTACAAATGGGAATGGAAACAGTCAGTAAAGGTGGGAATAACACTGTGAAGTGTAGCAAAAAGCTGATGATGAACAGGTGGCAAGAAGGCTGATAGATTTCACTGACACAAACCCCAGAATAACATTGCCCCAATTGCTGGAAACTGGCCAAAGTAAATGAAGAGAAGAGAAATTTAGCATAGGATCAGGTTTTCTACAGAAACACTGGAAAGAATTTGCCCAACATCCTTGAGAAGCTAAGCTACTAAGATGGCAAAGACAGGAGGGGACCACTCAAAGATGCCATATTGTAAATAACCTGGGTCCCTAATCAGCCTCCCTAAAACTTTGCAAGTCATCGGTAAGGAATATCTTATAATAAACCACCATCAAATAGATTGTGCAGCATTTAGAAGCTGTCTTTAGGCCATCAAAATCTTCTGTCAGTTCTGACAAATGAATACCAAATTCAATTAATCATTTAGCAATAATCAGCTCCCTGAAGAGATAGGATTTCTACATTTTACTAAATACACTTAACACAACTATATTTCTCTTATTTTCCCCAATTTCCATCCTTTCATGTGTTTTTTCAATGAAATTGTCCCAGCATGATTAAGTGCCTCTGAAGAACTGAAAAAAAAAAACCCAAAAAACCAACTATTATTTGCCCCTCTCCCCTTCAAAGTGCTTGACTACATTGTACATAAATCTGGGATGAAAAAGTCAGAGCAATAGAATATAATGTTAACATGACTGGAAGCTAACTGGTTCCTATATTGTTCCTATCAACCCAAATAAACCTTCACCATTTGAGATTCATTTTTTAAGTTAAAGCATAATGTCTACAGGAAACATTTAATAATGTTTGTCATGTGCCAGGCACTGTGTTAAGATCTGGTGATACAAGAAAGTCAGAAAACAGTTCCTAGCCTCAGGAAGCTCATAATGTAATGAGGGAGACAACATACAAACAACTATGTACAAACAAAATGTATACATGATAAATGGACCATTATCAACAAAGGGAACATACCAAAATTAAGAGGAAAAAAGGAAAGGTTAGATGGAGTTTCTTATTCTACAAACCACAAGGAAGTTAGTGCCATTGAATTACAGCATAAGGGGGAGGGAGGATTAAGGTGTAAGAAGACTGAAAAGAGGAATGGAGATAATAAAAGGCTATATGAGACTCCTATTAAAATGTCAATACCTTGGGCAGAGCCAAGATGGTGAAGAGAAACTAGGAAGTTGCCTGAGCTCTCCCCAGTTTCCCTTAGAAACAACATTAAATCAAACCTCTAAATGAATTCTGGGGTGACAGAACCTACAAAAAGATGGAGTGAAACAATTTTTCAGTTTAAGATAACTTGGAAGGACTTCAGGAAAGGTCTGTCTCATTTGGATAAAAGGGCAGCACAGCCCAGCACAGACAGTACCCAGGTTCTTAGCCATAGCATGGATCAGCAACTGAGGCCCCTCAGTCCTGGCTCAGTAGGCCAATGGCACAGCAGGCCAGCTGTGAGGTCTTCAGCCCCAGTGCAGAAGGCAAACTACCAGTCCCAGAAACCAGACAACAACAGGTTTGATGAGGCTGGACCAGCCCAGGACAGTAAGCAACCTACCAACATGTGAGGCCCCAGCCCACAAAACCAGTGACCAGGTCCCTGCCCCCCAGAACAAGAAGCTTGGGACAGTGCCCCCTGTGCCCCAGGAACAGACCTGAACTTTAAAAGGCACAAAATAGGCAAAAATATGAGCAAGAAGCAAAAAAGAATCTTGACCATAGAGAGCTTCCATGGTGACAGGAAAAATCAAACTCAGAAGAGGACAACAATGTCATAATGCCTAAATATGAAACCTCAGAGGAGAATATGAATTGGTCTCAAGCCCAAAAAGCCTTCTCAGAAGAGCTCAAAAAGAATTTTAAAAGTCAAATAGGAGAGGTAGAAGAAATTTTGGGAAAATAAATGAGAGGTATACAAAAGAGAGTGAACAGCTTGGAAAAGGAAGGACAAAAACTGACCAAAGAAAGCAATTCCTTAAACAATACAATTGACCAAATGGGGAAAAAAAAATCACTGAAGAAAACAACCCCTTAAAAAATAGAATTGGCCAAATGGAAATGGAGATACAAAAGCTAACTTAAGAAAATGATTCCTTAAAAATTAAAGTTGGATAAATAGAAGCTAATCAGACTGTAAGACGCCAAGAATCAGTCAAACAAAATGAAAAGAATGAAAAAAAAATAGAAGAAAATGTAAAATACCTCATTGGAAAAAAAAAAGCTGATGTGGAATATAGAGCCAGGAGAGATAATTTATGAATTATTGGACTATCTGAAAGCCATGATCAAAAAAAGAACTTAGACACAATCTTTCAAGAAATTATCAAGGAAAACTAACCTGATATTTTAGAACCAGAGGGTAAAATAGTCATTGACAGAATCCACCAATCACCTCATGAAAGAGATCCCAAAATCAAAACTCCATGGAATATAGTAGCCAAATTCCAGAACTGTCAGGTCAAGGAGAAAATACTGCAAGTGGCCAGAAAGAAATGCAAATATCAAGGAGTCACAGTCAGGATTACACAGGATTTAGCAGCTTCTACATTAAAGGATCTGAGGGCTTCAATATGATGTTCAGGAAGGCAAAAGAACTTGGATTACAACCAAGAATCACCTACCCAGCAAAATGGAGCATAATCTTTCAGGGGAAGAGATGGACATTCAATAAAATAGGGAACTTTCAAACTTTCCTGTTGAGTAGACCAGAGCTGAATGGAAATTTTGATCTTCAATTTTGAGACTCAAGAGAGCCATAAAGAGGTGAACAGGAAAGGAAAATGACAACAAAATGGCATTCAATAAATTTAAACTGTATACATCTCTACATGGGAAGAAGATACTTGTAGCTCTTAAGAAATATATCTCTAGTAGGGCAGTTAGAAGGAGTACACATATAAAAAGGGGTGTTGGTATAAGCTGATTTTGATGTGATAATTAAAAAAACAAATAAGTGGAGATAAAAAGGATTGTACTGGGAGAAAAGGGATGGGAGGCAGAGTGGGGTAAATTATATCACATGAAGGGGCATGAAAGACCTATTACGGAAGAGGGAAAAAGAGAGGAGTTAAACATTGTTTGAACCTTGCTCTCATTGAATTTGGCTCCAAGAGGGAATAACATGCATACTCAGTTGGGTAGAGAAATCTATCTTATCCAATAGGGAAGTAGGAGGGGAAAGAGGAAAGAAAAGGGGAGGGGCTGATAAAGGGAGAGCAGATTAGGGGAGGCAGTGGTTGGAAGCAAAATACTGGTGAGGAGGGACAGGGTGAAAGGACATAGAAAAGTATAAATGGGGGGGATTAGATGGAGAGAAAGAAACTATTAGTCATCATAACTATAAATGTGAATGGGATGAGCTCTTTCATAAAACAGAAGCAGATAGTAGAATGGATTAAAAAACAGAATCTTGCAACACATTGTTTACAAGAAACCCATTTGAAGCAGAGAAACACACACAGAGTAAAAGTAAAAGGCTGGAGAACAATATATTATGCTTTGGCTGAAGTTAAAAAAAAAGCAGCGGTAGCAATCCGGATCTCAGACAAAGCAAAAGCAAAAATGAATCTAATTAAAAGACACAAGGGAGGAAACTCTATCTCACCAAAAGTTACCATAGACAATTAAGTAATATCAATACTAAACATATATGCACCAAGTGGTATGGCATCCAAATTCTTAGAGGAGAAGTTGAGTTACAGGAAGAAATAGGCAGCAAAACTATACTAGTGGAGGATTGCAACCTCCCCCTCTCAGAACTAGATAAATCTAACCACAAAATAAGTAATAAAGAAGTTAAGGAGCTGAATAGAATTTTAGAAAAAATAGATATGATAGACCTCTGGAGAAAATTGAATGGGGATAGAAAGGAATATACCTTTTTCTAAGTGGTACATGGCACCTACACAAAAATAGACTATGTATTATGGCATAAAAATCTCACAATCTAATGTAGAAAGGCAGAAATATTAAATGCATCCTTTTCATATTATGATACAGTAAACTCATGTGTAATAAAGGACCATGGAAAGACAGATTACAAATTACCTGGAAACTAGATGATTTAATCCTAAAGAATGAGTGGGTCAAAGAACAAATCATAGAAACAATCAATAATTTCATCAAAGATAAATGACAAAAATGAGACAACATACCAAAAATTTTGAGATGCACCCAAAACAGTACTTATGGGAAAATTTATATCTCTAAATTCCTACATGAATAAAATAGAGAAAGAGCAGATCAATTAATTGGACATGCAATTTTAAAAGCCAGAAAAACAACAAATTAAAAATCCCAATTAAATACCAACTTAGAAATTTTGAAAATCAAAGAATAGATTAACAAAGTTGAAAGTAAGAAAACTATTGAATTAATAAATGAAACTAAGAGCTGGTTTTATGGAGAAAAAACAATAAAATAGATAAACCTTTGGTTAACTGGATTAAAGAAAATTTCCAGTATCAAAAATGAAAAGGGCAAATTTACCACCAATAAAGAGGAAATCAAAGCAATATTTATGAGCTATTTTGCCCAAGACTATGCCAATAAATCTGACAATCTAAGTGAAATGGGTGGATATTTACAAAAAATATGTATATATATATATATATATATATTTAAATATATATATATTATAATATATAATATATAATATATAATATATTATATAATATATAATATATTATATATTATATATATTATGTATATACATATACATACATATACATATACATATATATACATATATATATATACACATATATATGGGAACACCCATTTTTGGAATTAGCCGGCCCACCTGCTTGCATGATCCCTCTCATCAATTGCCCAGATTAACAGAAGAGGAAATAAAATATTTAATTAATCCCATTTTAGAAAAAGAAATTGAACAAGCCAGCAATGAACACCCTAAGAAAAAAAAATCCAAGACCAAATGGATTTACAAGTAAATTCTACCAAACATTTAAAGAACAATTAATTCCATTACTATATAAACTATTTGGAAGAATGGGTGAAGAAGGAATTCTACAAAATTCCTTTCATGACACAAATAATTTTGATGTAGGAACAGATCTAAAACTATATTATTAAGTAGCAATCATCAAAACTTTGTTACTGGCTACTAAATAGAGTAGTGGATCAGTGAATTTGATTAGGTACACAAGACGCAGTACTAAATGATTATAGTAATCTACTGTTTAATAAACTCAACAGCTTTGGGGATAAGACCTCACTATTTGACAAAAACTACTAGGAAAACTGCAAAATAATAGGGTGGAAACTATCCATAGACCGACATCTTATACCATATACCAAGATAAGGTCAAAATGGGTGCATGATTTAGATATAAAGGGTAATACCATTACCAAATCAGGAAAGCAAGGGATAGTTTACCTGTCAGATCTATGGAGAAGGGAAGAATTTATGACCAAACAAGAGATAGAGAATGTTATGAAATGCCAAATGGATAATTTGACAAAATTAAATTAAAAAGGTTTTGCACAGACAAAAGTAATGCAACCAAGATTAAAAAGAAAGAAGAGGATTGGAAACAATTTTTATAGACAGTGTTTCTGATAAAGACCTTATTTCTCAAATATATAGAAAACTGAGTCAAATTTATAAGAACACAAAAGGATATGAAAAGGCAGTTTTCAGATGAAGAAATTAAGGCTATCTATAGTCATATGAAAAAAATGCTCTAAAACACTGTTGATTAGAGAAATGCACATTGAAACAACTGAAGTACCACCTTACACATATCAGATTGGCTAATATGACAAAAAAGGAAAATGATGGGTGTTGGAGAAGATGTGGGAAAATTGGAAAACTAACGCATTGTTGGTAGAGTTTTGAACTGATCCAACCATTCTGGAAAGCAATTTGGAATTATGTCCAAAGGCAATCAAACTGTGCATACCCTTTGAACCAGAAATACCACCACTAGGTCTTTATCCCAAAGAGACCATAAACTAGGAAAAAGGACTTAACATGTGCAAAAATATTTACATGTACAAAAATATTTCATGTACAAAAATATTTACATGTACAAAAATATTTCATGGTGGCAAAGAACTGGAAATTGAGGGAATGCTCATCAATTGGGAAATGGCTGAACAAGGTATGGTCTATGAATGTAATGGAATAACATTGTTCTATAAGAAATGATGAGCAAGCAGATTTCAGAAAAATCTGGAAAGACATACGAACTGATGCTGAGTGAAATGAGCAGAAGCAGGAGACTATTGTACACAGTAACAGCAACATCATAGAATTATCAGCTTTGATTGACTTAGCAACAATACCGTGATCTAAGACAATTCCAAAAGACTCATGATAGAAAATGCTATCCATATCCAGAGAAAGAACTATAGAGTCTAAATGCAGATTGAAGCATACTATTTTCACCTTTTTTTGGTGGCTTTTCCCTTTAATTCTGCTTCTTCTTTCACAACATGACTAATGTGGAAATATGTTTACATGGTTAACCTATATACATATGTATAACCTAAAAAAAGTGGTGTGTGTGTATATATATATATATATATATATATATATATATATATATATATGTATGTGTTTACAGGTGAATTTAACCTGTAGAAAAATAGATAGATTGATATAGATATATAGATGGAGATGATATAGATAGACATATATAGATATGTATATATATGTATAACCTAAAAAAAATACTTGAGGAGGAGCTGAGGTGACACTAATACCCCCTCCTCATAATTGTGTGATCCAATCAAAATATTGTTGCCCTTATATGGAAAATATTTCTTCCTATAAAAGCAGGATATACCTAGACTCTTGGAGGGTCCTTCCAAGGTTTCTCTGCCTTGATGAATTGAATAAATTTTTAACTTCCAGTTCCTGAATTTGCTTTATTTAATCAAGGCAAATGTCCCAACAAGGATTTCTTTTAACATATAGAACTAAAAATAAGGAAACCAACAGTCACTAATTGTTTCCTCTGTGCCAGGCACTATACTATCTCATTTTATGCTCACAACATCTCTGGGTAGGAAATGCTATTATTATTATTATTCCTATTTTACTGGAAACTGAGTTAGAACAAAACTGAAACTGGATGTTAAATGTCTTGCCTAGGGTCAGGTAGATACTAAACTTTGAAAGCCATATTTGAACTCAGCTTTTCCTGACTCCAAACCCAGTACTCTCCCCATTATGCCACCGAACTGCCTCTAAAAGGAATATTAAAGGTTATGAAATCCATAGATGAAGACCTACAGATGAAGAAACTGAGGCAGAGAAAAGTAGAATGACTTGCCAAAGGTACCAAAGGTATTAAGCAACAGAGTCAGGATTTGAACCTATATCTTCTGACTTCAAGTCCAAAGTACTTTCCTTATGCAGTATTGTTTAATTCCTCTTCAAAACATTTGTTTGCCATTCATGAGACCTTCATGAGAAAGAAACTTGAATTCCTTAACCATTGTTTCTGAAACCATTTACTTGAAGTTTCATCCAGACTTTTCACTATTTTCCCTTTGCTTATAGTCATGATGTAGCATTATAATAAAATACAAAAAAAATGTTATTGAGGTATTTTTTTTTTCAATATGTAGAAGATACATCACTGAAAAGACTTTGGAACAATAGGGTCGATAAGTTTAACTTCATTTTCAAATATGAAAAATAATAGATTCAATTAGAAAATAGCCTTGAAACATTGGCTTTTAGAACACCATCCTCAGTAGATTTCTACCAGTGCTGGATCTACTCTTCCTGATAGATGCTACCCTTGTTGGATGTTCTACAATTACAGTCTATAGAGAAATTGTGTGTAAATGCAAATCAAGACATGAAACCCTGTTGGTGCATGTGACTATTTTGGAGTTAGGGCCAGTGGCATTTGTGTTAGGCAGAGAAAGAACTTAGATGATCCTACCCACAAAGTTTGGAGATGAGGCTCTCATGGAAAGATTTTAAGGTTGGGTGATTAAAAAAAAACAAAACTAGGGGTAGTTAGGTAGACATGATGTCATCAGGCAGGCAGGACAAATTTTACTTTGCTGAAGAAGAAAGGGGACAGAGGGATAAAATGTCAATCAGCATGGAGCCTCAAGACAATTTCCTGAGATAAAATTTTAATAACTAGGCTTCACACTCTCTGAACATGGACCAGGCCCAGGAGTAAGAATCCTTCCTCAACTGAGTAAGAAGTGGGAGGTGCAGTTAGAGTAGAGAATCAAACAATCTTAGTGGCAAAATGAGTGAAAGATGATTAGAAATAAATAAAGAATGCCAACAGTGTAGTGAAATCCAGCCAGGACGTTAAGCGTCCAGCCTATCTGTAAAACTCCATCACCTGTACTCTGCACAGCAGTTAAACACATAAACTGTGTTTCTTTCTCCTCCTGGTTTGCCTTCAAATAAAAAAGAAAAAAAAGAAAAAAAGAAAAAGGTTTTGGCTGTTTGGTCTGGAAAGACTTTGTAGACTCTCATCTTATACTTGTTGATTTAATTATTCCTTTTAAAATTAGTATGATTAAAAAATTATCCAACTATGGTATCCTTTTGTGAGTAACTCCTTTGAAAAGCAGCAAGGACAGGATGAAGTCGTGGAGTTTTCTTGGTGTAGAAATAGATGTTCACACACTAAAACTTCTGACTAATAAGAGGAGGAACACTGCCATTCATAAAGAAAGAACTAGGAAGGTAGCCAACTCTCTGAAAGTCAGAGAACATGTAGTTTTTATGCCCAATATCACCTCTCATATTGTGTGGAACAGAGAACCAGGAGATCGAGTACTTGGTCTAGTACTTGGTCTTTATTATTGAACAGGATCAGGCAACCAAGTGATGAACAGCATTCCCCAGTCACCGAACAGATACATTTCAGAGTATCTGATTGCTGCTATAGTTTAATTATTTCATATTTCTAAGAATATCCCAAAGTTATTTAGGAAATAGTATTACTCAGCCACTGTAGAAGTCACTAGTTCTAAATAAACAATGCTCTACTCAAAATGGGGGAGTAATGCAGAAGGATGTTTTTTCTCCCTTTTATGAAGTTAGAAGGGTCATTGCTATATATTCTTTGGAGGGAAATCAGTAAACATTGGTTTTATATTCCCCATTGTGCAAACAATAAGCCTTTAAGGCCACAGAGGCATAATACTTGGTCAGTGTCATACTAAATTGTAGAACAGAATTTTTCCCCCAAGATGTAAAAATATTATTTCAGTGTTAAGATAAAAAATTACTTAGAGGTCAAAGGAATATTGATGGTATGGTACTTTTTAGAAAACAAGATAACTTTTTTTAAAATAACAAACTAATATATTTAGCCACATTTCAAAGTTGCTTGAAGTACCTTCCCAAATTCTGATGTCATCTAAAAAGGATAGAAGCAAAAGGATTGTATATAAACCTAGAAAGAATCTCAAATATCAAATAAGTCCCAAAGTGGGGGATGCCACCCCCTGAGGGGCATTGGGAGGATCCAGGGGGGCAGTAGTAGCCTCAGGTGTAATTGGGGAGAGTTGAATAAAAATAAGAGCATGGTGGAAATATAATGAAAGATGAGAAGATTAGAAAATTTTGAAAAATCGTTCGTTCATGTTTCATCTGTTGTATAACAGAGTTAAAATCATAGTGATTAATTTTTTTCCAAAAAACACAGAAAATGCACGTTTTATCCAACCAGTGGTCAACTGCTTACAGGTCTTAATAAGCAAGTGTTGGCAGGCTAGCCTGTTGTGCATTGTTGGGAAATCCAGCATGTATCAGCAGGAAAATATGCATGTAATGACTTGTTTACAATACAATACTATACAGTTACATGACTCAATATTGTGTCATAAAAATTTCAGCATAGGAAAAAACTCCACAAATTTACAAATTATTAAACTTAAGATGTGTCATTTGAAAAAATATATATATATATTTTAGATATTTTTTGAAATGATACAAATCTCAAAAAAAAAAAAAGTTGAATGGTTAAAGAAAGTAGATTTCCAGGGGGGAGCTTTGTAATTTTTTCTAAAAGGGGGCAGTAGGCCAAATAAGTTTGAAAATCTCTGACCTAGATAAACCCACTCCTTTTCCAGAAAAGGTAACTGAGGTACAAAGAGGTTACATGGCTTGACAAAATCATTCAGTAAATAGCATAGTCAAAATCTGAGCTCTGCTACTCTGATTCCAAAACTAACCCTTTTTTTCTCTTACACAGGCTACCAATGGTATTCAAAATATTAACATTTGTAAGGATGAGTTAATTGTTTTTTAAAATTTTATTTTTTTTTTACTTCAGATTAGAATCATTTTGGTAATATGCATAAATTGTGATGCTTGCAAGAAAAAAAGAACAAACCTTAGGTTGGTTTTACTATTATTATTATTATTATTTTAATATTTGCTTTGGCTATTTTTTATTTCTATTACTCTCATATTTCTATTTTACATAGTCTCAGAGGTATTGCTGTATTGTACAGTGAGAGCTTACATAATGCTAAAGGATTTAATATATTTGTACTAATGTTTTCTAGAAAGGCAGCTAAGGGGGAAGCTAGGTGGTGCATTGGATAGAGTTCTGGCCCTGGAGTCAGGAGGACCTGAGTGCAAATCTGGCCTCAGACACATAATACTTACTAATTGTGTGACTCTGGGCAAGTCACTTAACCCCAAATGCCTCACCAAAAAAAGAAAGGCAGCTACGTAGTTAAGTAGATAGAGTGTTGGGCCTGGAATCAGGAAGATTAATCTTTGTAAGTTCAAATCTGGCCTTAGAAACTTACTAGCTATAAGGCACTGGGTAAGTCACTTAACCCTGTTTGCCTCAGTTTCCTCATTTGTAAAATGAGCTGGAGGAGGATATAGCAAACTGCTCTAGTATTTTTCCAAGAAAACCCCAAATGGGATCGTGAAGAGTCAGACATAACTGAAAAAAAAACTAAACAAACCAAAAAATTACAATGTTTAGAGCCCTTTGCTTTCTTTTAAGACATCTGGTTCACTTTTGTACTTGCTCTCTTATACAGCAGGATCAACAATCAGTAGCAGCCATAGCGTGTTAGATATTTTTTCCCAGATACAACTTTGAGAATAAGACCAAACCAAACCAAACTGCAATGTTGCCTACTGTAAGATGCATTAACAATAAAAACCATAAAAGTGGAAGTTAATTGAACATACAATGTTCAAGGACAGTTATGTGACATGAACCATGGAATTCTGTGGTTGTGGAAAGTTCATGAATCTTAGGTAAAGTTCAATAAATATTTGGCAATAGCAAGATAGCATTGTACTGTAAATGATTATAAAAGAAATATAGGTGAAGCCATATTTAGTGGAATGCCAGTTTATAGATTTTACACTGTACATCTTCAAGAAAAATACATTATCTTTTTTTTCCCACAGAAGGTGTTATTTTTATAGTGTTACCCACACATTAACACATTCTTTATGGGCCTCATGAAAATAAACACCCACAATCAGCAAATAAATAAAAGTTTCCCTAAAAATAACTATCACAAAGCAAGATAATAGCTCAGGTCGTTTTTCCAGGCATGCCTGCGATTTACTGTATAAATTTAGAAATTTGGTAATTATCATCAATCTTATTCATTATATTTCAAAAGTAGAAAAAACAATGAGTAGAAATCCCATTTATTTATTCATGTACCAAAAGATGAAAATGATCAGTTATCCAGTTGACATATCTGGACCATTGTTCTGTGCCCATCTACATTACCTATGAACACAATACAATACAACCTGGTCAAACCAATTCATCTAATGCATCCAAGGGATTGTGTCATCACCTAATGTCCACTTAACAAAAATGGCAAATTCAACAGAGTAATGCTACCAATAATAATGCCACCAGAGAGTATTCTTCTTTGCAAATCTGTGAACATTACTGTTCTAAAGAATTAACAAGCTCTTATTTCTGCAATGGTCAATTTGAGTTCAAAAAAAATGTCTAAAGATCAAAGATAGAGATGACAGAGCTTATTTTTATCCCTAAAACATCCCTCTGATAGGTAACATCAATTATAAGGAAGAGTCATTTTAGTGCTAGCATAAAACTAGTGCATAGTAATTGCATTGTTTTAGTATCCAGGGGTTTTAACACATATTTTTCTGTTGTTGCTATAGTAATTACACATTATGTAATGTCATAATCTCTCAGAAATCAAAATTTTAGGTGGCCCATTAAAGAAATGGAGAGACAAAACATCTTGGGTTCAAGTTGTCTATAATAAGAGCATGATAGATTATGCAAAGGAAGTGATGTCAAAGACATGATTAAGGGCATGTTTGTTTATAAAAGGAATTGACCTCTGGTCCTTTGTTTCTAATTCTGAGCCAGACATCTCTATCTAGGTTTAAAATTTACTATACAAATGTATCAACAAAGTTGAACTCATCATCTTCTCTCCTTAAAACCTGCCCCTCAACTAATGTTGAAGCATGCTACCCATTTGATGGAGAGGTAACAGACTGAAAATGAAGGATATGACATAGTGTCTGGACATGGCCAATGTGGGAGTTTGTTTTTGCTTTTGAGAATTCCAAACTTTCTGAATGTCAAAGCACATGTTTTTAAAATAATTATTCTTCCACTGATACTATATGGTTGTGAATCATGCAACATTCTGAAAGAATCAAAGAATAGAAAAATTCATGGTGGGTATAAGTGGGATGTAGCATAATTCTAAACATGAGAGATGGCAAAAAAAATGCCCATAAAATATATGATCAGGAAAGAAGATACAATAGGCATATAGGAAGGAATAAGTAGATAGATAGACTAAGTACTACACTAGTACCCAGGAAATGTTAGAAGTCGTAGAAGACTTCCAGAGCATTGAGTATAGCCTCTTAGGAGGATTTATGGGATAACATGAGTGAGAATTGCATAGGATAAAGAGACATGGATGGGTTTCATTTATAATGAATATTCATATTGATGACATCATAGATCATCTAAATCTCAAAATAGCATATAGAATAAGATATTCAGAAAGAAAAGTTCATCTAATTCACAAGAAGACCATGGATATAAGGTTAAATCAGAAGAAACTTTGGCATGACCAATCAGGTAAACTGACTATACCACCCTCTGGGGTTGGGGAAGGAGGAATCATTACTTTTTTAGGGCATAATTTCAAAATTTGGGGGATTCTAGTATTCTATGTGATAAGTAATTTCTGGATATTGATAATGGTACTGAATAAATTCACTTGTAGTCATTTTGCCTATCAAGTGATTAAGGTCTTTTAAGGCTATCATATGATTAGAGGGTAGCAATTCACAACTGTTTGGCACTTTAGTGGCAGTTCTGAGTAAGCAACATTAGATAGGTTAGAATATGTTTGGAACACTTGGCAATGTTCTTCACCTCAGCTCTGCTACCAGGAAGATAATAAAACACTTTATCAATATCTCAAAAGAAAAAGGGAATCTCTGACAAAGAGAATAGCACTTCCAAATTAAATCACTTGCTGCTTGCTTTTTTGTGTATATGAGAATTGCTTTTCTGAAAGATTTTACCATGGAGGGGAAGAGGAGGGAGGTGAGAGGGAATGAATGAATTGTACTGTCATCAGATTTAGCTTAAGGAGGGAATAACATATACACTCAATTGGGAGTGGAAATCTATCTTACCCTACAGGAAAATAGGGGGGAAGGGTATAAGATAATGAGGGAATGGATAGAAGGGAGGAAGGGCAGATTGGGGAAGGGGGTAATTAGAAGCAAACACTTTTGCGAAGGGACAAGGTCAAAGGAGAGAATAGAAAAAATGGGGGGTGGGATAGGATGAAGGGAAAAATAGTTAGTTTTTCACAACATGGCTATTATGGAAGTGTTTTGCATGACTACACATATACAACCTGTATCGAGTTGCTTACCTTCTCAATGAGGGTGGGTGGGCAGGGAGGAAGGGAGAGAATTTGGAATCCAAAGTTTTAAAAACAAATATTAAAAATTGTTTTTATATGCACCTGGGAAATAAGATATACAGGCAATGGGGTATAGAAATCTATCCTGCCCTACAGGAAAATAGAAGGGGAAGGGGATAAGAGAAGGGGGGTGTGTGATAGAATGCAGATCAGGGGAAGGGGTATTCAGAATGCATGCTGTCTTGAGGTGGGGGAGAGGAGAGATGGGGAGAAAATTTGGAACTCAAAATCTTGTGGAAGTGAATATTGAAAACTAAAAATAAATTAATTAATTAAAAAAGAAAAAATTTTAAAAACCTGTCTGTTCATATTCTTTCACCATTAAAAAAAAAAATTGCTTCTCTGCTCCTTGCCACAAAAGAAGACTAGAACTTGGCAGATGTTACTTCCTCTAACTAGACAAACTATAGATGTCTTATCACTCATTTATCATGCAAAATATAGGATGATAGCATCATAGATTTAGAACTGAAAGGAATCTTAAAGACCTAGTGAGATGTACTAATTTTTAATAGGTGAAGAAATTGAAGCCAAGAAAGTTGCAGTGTCACCTGAGTAATACATGTCATACTTGAGTTTTGAATACTCCCTTTTATTATCTACTCATTAAAATTAAATTTTGGGGATATTCATCAGTAAACTCAGGTTTGTTTGCATAATATTAAAGAAAAAATATTGTATCTGGGCTCCATCAATTGGATCTTTAAGAACCAGAGGCAAAGACCAGTAGACACTTAAAAGAAAAAAGTTTTCTGACTGGTGGGATTATTAAATGTTTCAAAACAGTCACCCAATGATTTGTTCTATTTTATTTTTTTATGAATATGACCCAGAAATGTTTCTATTCCAACTTCAGATAACATTTGGGCTTCTTTAAGAAACATTTTTTTTTCTTTGTGGATAAACTATCATAATTCTTAAACTGCTTAAGTATTATTTTGGTTGTAAAACAACCAAGGCACTAAGGACTGCAAGGGTCAATAGAAGTCAAGCCATCACATCTATATTAATAGGAAAATAGCCATTATGTTCAGATAGAGACATTCATATTAACATTACCCTTCATCAAACTTTATTTTTCTTTTTGCTCCTATTTTTAGTAGGTCTACAGTAATAATACAGTTATAATTTGTAACTATCTATTACATAAAGTCCATTTATTATTTAAAGCCTTGTTTTTATTCTACAACAACAATATTCTTGTCTGTAGACTGATTTAGACTGGATCTCATTTCTTTGTTTCTGTACATATGGGTTCATGATAATGTTCTTGACTATTTTATAATCAACATGGTTATTTGTGACTTGTATTTTCATTGATTTTCCTTTGGTTATATCAAAAGCATTTTCTGTCATTTGCAGGGTTTGGTTTAATTAGAAAAAGAACATCATAGTACAAATAAAGTGTATTTAGTAGTCATATAGGCATCCAGGTGATGCAGTGAACAGACTGCTGGGCCTAGAGTCAGGAAGACATCTTCCTGACTTCAAATCTGGCCTCATACACTTACTAACTATAGTACCCTGGGGAAATATGCCTCAGTTTCCTCATCTGTAAAATGAGCTAGAAAATGAGATGGCAAATTACTCCAGTATCTTTGCCAAGAAAACACCAAATGGAGTCACACAGAGTCAGACATGACTGAAACAGCTGAACAACAAAGTAGTCATTCATTTCAAATAAACACTACAATTTGAAGTTATGGTAAATAGGGTTGACCTTACAAGTAAAGGAATAGGCAACCATGGTAGACTTCTTGTTTAAAAAAAAAATTAAGTCCAGGTGCTTTATATTTATTATATCACACCACTAATCATATTGATTTTTTATATGTCTTTATTGTATTTATGAATCCAATTATTGGGTTTTGTTTTCTTATCCATTTTGCCAACCTTTTTCATTTTATTGGTTTGTAAAATCCTTTCACATTTAATTATGATTATACATATTTTCTTCCATGACTATCTTCTATACTGATTTCTATCCTGTTCCACTTTTAAGTCATTACTTAATCCTTGTACTTAATGTTGTGTACAATACTTTGATATCAGTCTATTCCCAGAAGGTTTAGGGTGAGTCACTACCATCAAGGAATCTCCTCCCTATAGCTACAACCTAAAATACAAGTAAGTTTATGAGATTTCTTGCACTGACTATACATAGTACAAAGAGTCAGAATTTTTTAAGTACTTACATTATCTAGTGTTGTTTTATTAAGTTTTTTTTAAACTTTATCCAATGGTTCTGTCTTGTTTTGTGTATTCAGTTTTGTTTTATGTATTCAGCCTTAGTTACTCTATAGCAGACCTGTATAACCTGTGGCATACCAAAGGATTTCAGACCCAGAATCCTTTAGTGTGCTGTAAGTGGGCTGCAGGTTGTGCAGGGCTACTCTACAGGAGTGGCCTGGACCTGTGCTTTCACTGGTTTAGGGAAATTCCTGGTGAGTAAACTTCCTCTACCAATGCATGCTGGCACATTGGCTACAACTATAGTCTTAGAGAGTTGTGTACACTCCTAAGAATTTGAATAATTTCCCAAGGGTCACAGAGTCTTTGGGTATTAAAGAAAGAACTCAGACCCAGGTCTCCTGGCTTCAAATATGGCTTTATCTACTACACCATAGAACTGTTCTATATATAGTATATAATTACTTATTTATAGGTTTTTTGGATTGTAGAAGTTTGAAATAACTTCTCTACCAATTTGCTAATTATATGATCTTCTTGTCATCTTTTTAATATTCAAAGTTACTTACACTATTATGTTATTTTTGAATATAGTATACCCTTCCCAAGCTTTCTTCTATCCATGGGTTCTACCCTATTATGTTTCAATGATATTGGTAAGGTAAAATTTGTCTTCTTTCATTAGTGTCCCCTAATTGATTAACATCAATAAATCTTTGTAATAAATCTTTGATCTAATATCATACTTATCCATACTATGAGATATTACTTTACATAGGTATAAAGTGCTACTTGCTGCTTGTTTCTAGGACTTGTCAGGTCAGCTTAAGTAATCAATAGGCCAAGGGACTTTATACAAAAGACAATTTGCTTTATGCCTACTTCTTTGTTACCCACCTTCCGTTATTTTTATTGTCTCCTAGAATTCTCCAATTTAAAAATTTCCAAAATGTGGGTGCTTCATTTACTTGGTGAGCTATATACATCTCCACATATCCTAGCTAGTCCTTTCTCATCCCAAGTCTGACATCCTCTTTATCCCCACACATCTAGGAAACATCTAATACTGTTTATCTTTCCTATAGTGTGTTTCCTAATTCAGCATACAAGAATTTTCATTGCTTATAAGTAGAGTTATAATTTTGTTCTTCTAAATTTATTGCTATTTTACTGATACAGTAGCAATGCCATTTTGGCAACAATGTACACATAGCTTAATTAAATTTGATTCATTGTAAAGTGTTTTATAACAAGTTAAACTAGTACAATTAAATACAAATAAAATATTTTACTTTGCTTAAATAAATAGGGTGAGACTGAGTTCTCCAAGTCTAAATCCATAAATATCTGTCATTGATTTAGGCAGTCATAATGATATTAGGGTATGTCAGGTCATTGCCCTGACTTGGGGATTGACAGGCACCTCCTGGAAACTCAGTCTTTCCTATTTACTTACATTTACTTACAGTCTCTTCCAATTACATAAATTTTTAGAAGTTTCATAAACCTTTGGGGATCCCATTACCACAAAATCCACACATTCAGCCCCATTTCATTCTTAGTATTAATTTCCCTCTTCCAATTTAAGATGGCTCAGGTTGTATTTTACTATTATTTAGTTCAACAATAGAACAGCAAAGTGCAAAGAAGTCAGACAAATGAGTTCAAAAATGCTTCTTACAAATAGTGGTTCTGTGACCCTGGGCAAGTCACTTTCTAAGCACTCACTATAAGTTACAAAGAACATGCCAGCCTTTATTGGTAGAAGGAAATTCGTCATCCGGCAGTTCCTTATACCAATTATTTATTTTAATTGTTATGAAGTTTTCTTCCCTTTTTTCTCCATTAACCTAGTATCTTGGCATTATATTTTTAGCCCGAAAGACACTAATTTCCCTGCATTTTACACAGTGATCATGTCTGCAAGACTAATGTCATGTAAAGATAGAGTAAGTGACTTTGTGGTCACTCCTCCACTACCTAAATATACAAAGAGAGACTACTAGAAATCAATATTTAGGACTTCTTTCCTTTAGATCTGAGATTCTTTCCCTTGGCTCAACAAGCTATGGATAGATTTTAGGAAATCCATGGACTTGGATGAGAAAAATAATATTACATTTTTATTTTCACTAATCTTTATCTGACTTTATCTTTTCCTTCAATTATTTAAAAATGTTATTCTGAGAAGGGGTCTGGCTTCACCAGACTTCCAAAGGGATCCATGACACAAAAAGATTAAGGAGCCCCTCCTTCCCCATCATTAGATTAAGGCTTTGTTGGTTTTTCATAATTTATGGGAGGGATAATAATATGCTAGTATCAGTAATTGACATTTTAGTATAAATGAGTTTCCAGATCTGTCTCTGAGAATAGTTTTTGATTAGGAGACTGTAGAGATTACGTGAAAAAACAGAGATCCAGAAAGCTTAGGAAAGGGTGAAGGATAGGAAGTAAGGAGGAGACAAAGCCAAACTCTTATTTAGGTATTGTCCTGGTTAGGTATATGGCATTATAAAGCTAATAGACCAAAATGCATTTAATGACCTCTGTAATTGAAATAATAGTCTATTATAATTTAGGGGCAATTTGAAGAATTCATAATAATTGAATGTGTATGCTTTTATAAAACACAACAAAAAATCATTAAAATAATAACCTGAAGAGGTAAGACCACACCGTTAAATTTAGTGGGGGAAAAATTGTAAAAAGAACAAACAATATGCCCATGCTTACACATTTGTGTTTTACAAACAATATTAAAAAGTATTATTTTTTGCATTTCAAAAGACAGTATAAATGTCTTAAAACCAATGTTTTGTCCTTCTTTTTAAAGAATATATTTAAAACTTGGGAATGCATAGAATGGCGCGTTCACTGTGCCCACTAAGTCATTACTGTTTCATTTCGCACAAGAGGCATCATCTCATTTTAAGAAATGGAATCCGCAAACTGATTACTCTGGAAAGAGAGACTGTTTCTGCTGCATTCTGCTTTTTAAACAGTACCTTGTAATAGTTGGGCTTATTTCATTGAAACAATCTACTCTGAGGGCACTGTTTGCATCAAAAGCCTTCTATACGTAATGTGAAAGTTTCTCCAATTGTGAACTGCACAGTCGTAGTAGTTAGGGCTTTATTACTTAGTTCTAATTTGTATTGATGGCCTAAAAAAGTAGCATGCTTTGCAGTTCTATGAAAGAAAAGATTATAAATGGAGATTAATTATAATTTTGCTAGCTCAGTACTTGTAAAACTAAAGCAATTTATATTCTTTCTCTTAATGATCTCCATTCCTGATTGCAGTAATGTAATCTAATTGTGATTATGATAGTATCTGAATCATGTGGGCCTCAATGTGATTGAAACTACTCTTTGCATTAAAAAGTAATTTTGGAGTAATGATGAAAAGTTACTGTGGAAAATTGGTAAGTAATATATTTGACTCTGTATCTTAAGTTTCTGCTTTCATTTTTGATTATATCTCATAGCATGGATAAGTATGATATTATATCAAGGATTTATTACATCAAAGACTTATCAATTCTAAGTATGAGTATGAGTATTGAGGATAAGGCTGATGTTATTGGAATAGCAGAGATAGGGTTGAGCCAGGCAAATGACTGAGGATTTAAAATACTAGACCAAGGTTTATGTTATGGAAAGGAGGAACCAAACTGGGGAGGTAAGGAGGGAAGGAGGTGGTGTCAGTATCAAAAGGCATGAGAGTCTGCAGCAAGAAACAATATAAGTATTTAGGCTAACACAGCAGATGCTATTTGGATAGGCATTAAGGACAATGAGAATAGTCAGGTATTTCTTGAATGTTATACTTCACCTCAGGGCATAAGGAGGAAATAGACCAGGAAATGTTTTCCTTTTAGATAAAAAGTCCTCTGAAGGGTCGAACCTTATTCAGGAAATATGGCACAAGAGTGCTTTTGTATCTATTTTACGGAACTGATTTTCAGACTCTTAAGGAAACCAAATTCTACAACTTGAGAGACAAGAGAACAAGTATTATGTGGTCTGAAAAGCATTCACTATCAAGTGAGCCACATATCATAAAAAGAAAGCAGCCCAAGACAGGTTACTTTGGGAAAAGCTGATTTTGAAAGAAATGTGAAATATATTCAGTTTTTATTTTTAATTAAGATTTTATAAGATATGATAATTGCAATATTAAAAAACAAGTCATATTTAATTATGTTCTAGTTAAGTCTAAAGAAAATTACAGGTAACAAAAATGTCTGTAGATAAGATAAATATGCACACAAGGTGTTATGAAAATATGCAACAACAAAAATAGAGAAAAATAGAGATAAAGAAAGCTAATTGAGAACTGTAAAATCTTTGGAGGATAAAAGGAAAGTATATCTAATGCTTTCTTCCTTCCTTTGAAAGGGTTGCTAGGACGTGCAATGAAAAGAGTGTTGGGCCTAAAGTCAAGAAGGCATAATTCAAATCTGTCCTCAGACACTTACTGGTTGTGTGACTTTGCGCGACTCACTCAATGTTTGCCTCAGTTTCTTCATTTGTAAAAGGAGGATAATAATAGCACCTGCCTGCCACTGTAGTGATGATCTAATGAGATAATAATTGTAAAGTGCTCAGCACAATGCCTGGCACATAATAAGCCAGCACTATATAAATTAGCTATTAAAAATCTTTATTATTCTTGATAGCAAAATCTTACTGCGGTGGATAAATTAAATGTACAGTAAAACATCTAACAGTTTAAGCCTGTAAGCACCTAGCAGCCCATCAAAAGAAGAAAAAAAGCAATAGCTGTGCTTTCTTTTGTTTTCCAAAGATTTTGAAGTTCCCAATTAGCTTTTCTTTCTCTCTGGTTTCCTCTATTTTTGTTGCTGTATATATTTTTAAATACTTTGCATGCATGTTTATCTTAGCTACAGGCATTTTTGTTACCTATAAACTTTGTTAGACTTAACAAAAACAGAATTAAATATTAACTGTTTTTTTTAAAATATCACATTGTTCTCCAGTAAAATGATCATGTTTTATGAAATCCTAATTAAAAATAAACATTTAACCTGTTAAACTTAGCAGTTAATAGGGTTAAAAAACTAGAGATAGAATATTTCACATAAGAAACGAAGTCCTTCAAACCAACGTGTGACACTGCAGCAAAGCAGATAAAGAGAATTAGAAACTCATCATCGTTACTGACAACAAAAGAAAGCTTCTTCCTCTATCCCTGGGATCTGGCTAGTTCCATTTGGAAATGGCCTGCTGTTACTCATGAGGAAGGGATAAATGGCATACTCTTTATAATGGCTCATACACAAACACACACAAAAGCACATGCAGACACATATACATATATACACACACATAAAGGTTAACTTTTGGGCCACCAGGGTCCATTTAGCAAATTACCTTTTACAATGTAACAAATTGTTCAGAAAAAAGTAATGGGAGTCCACGAAGTGCTCCATTTGCTCCTTCTGTGCCTATGGTGGTTATATATAAATAAGTGCCTTTCCTCTTGCCTTTTTTAGATTCTCTGTTTGAAGGGAGTATACTGTGAAATAGATACTTTCAAGGCTCAGTCAAGAAGAGAACATGCTTAGGCCTTGAGAGTCCATTACAGTCAGTTACAAGCCAGCAGCAAGTTGGGTGCATCTGCTACCACAAATGGTGATATGATTTTCTACAAAGTAAGTATTAAAGCCATAGCTATGATATCGGGATAATATGACAAGGAGATTGAGCTCATTTGGGCTAATCAGACTAAACAAAAACAAACAATACAAACAAAAACACAAAACCTTATGGGGAATATTTGGACCTGTAGGATTATAAAAAGCTTTAGTAGATATAATACACAAGTTGGTCATCCTTCATTTTTTGAGATCAGTGATATCATAAGAGTGATGTCTTGACTTGCACCTGAATTGGATTTAAGTGAGATAGAGTTGCACAAAGTTGTCAGCCTCACTCTCTTCCAGAGTCATCAAAGTCCAGTGGCAAGACCAAAGTCAGAATAACTGACAACAGGCCAGGATACAGTGGATGACCTTATTGTCTTCAATGTCTGACCAAGCTCTAAATGCTCCACAGCACCTTCTTCAGCTGCCTTCGTGGCTACTAGAACATATTGTTCTCAACCACCTATTCTGCTGAGGGAAGTCATTACAAGCTTAGGATAAACATCCTCTTAACTCAGGAGTTTGAGGCCCATTGGTTACCCTCAAACTACATTAGCCTGTCAGTGGGGATGGTTTTACTGGGGTGTGGCCCTTGCTCATGCTACAGCTTCTTGGAGCCACAGGTGAGAGCTGTGTAACAGCTAAACACCAAAGGTGAATGAGTAGCCCTGAAAAGGGCTTGGCAAGCCCTCACACCAGATATACCAGTCCTCAGTGAACACCCCATAAACCTCATACATGCATTAAAAGAGCTTGCATATATGAATATTTGGAGTTTCTATGTGGGCTTCTATAAGTGACTACTATTCTGAAACATCTTCAAAGCTAGAATGACCTGGATTGGTTGGCCAAAGCAGAGGTCAGAGGAAATGGTTTAAAAAAAATGGAGGAAAATAGCAAATTGAGGTTGGGGAAATGAGAGGAGAGGAGAGGAGAGGAGGAGACATGAGGGGAGAGGAGAGTCACACAGTGTAAGAAGTTTCCTTTTAGTTTCTAGTTTTTCTTTTCCCAGCCATGATCTGCACTTTTTGAGCTTCCTAGACCAGGCTAGAAACATACTAGGGTAAGGTGACATTTATGACTTCATTGATTCTGTGGAGAGCCAATCCTGATTTTTTTTAATTTTTTGTGGGGTTTTTTTGTGGTTTTTTTTGTTTGTTTTTTTGCCTAACAGCTGTTCCTAGGAAAATCATTGAAATTCCAGCCACTAGGGTTAGTTCCTGTTCTACCACTCTTCTGTGCATGACTGAGATGTTTTCCTATCCTCCCACAGTAGGAAATGAAAGTCTTCCAAGAGGAGTAGAGCTTCCTTTGTCTTCTACCTTTTGTCTAAATTCAGTGAGACAGGAAAGAGAACAAAATGATTGGATTCTGTCCTGGAAGGAGTTGGCAGTTGAATTATCTGCTTTTCTCCTTCTCATGGCAAAAGTGATTTTGTAGAGGGGATTGTGCCTTTTGTTACCTTGTGTTTCCTAATTAACCTGTTTTGCTCTATTAAGAATGTTGAGGTTGAAGTCATTTGTGAACTGTTGAATCTAAAAGGATTAAGCTATAGGGATGGGAGCTAGTATTAGAGTTAACTGGAAGCTGGGGAAATGGAGACAGTTCTAGAGAATCTGTGTAGTCCCCTAAACCCTGTCATAGACCTGTTACATAGGGAAATGGATGTCTTAGTAAATTCTTCTCCATTTTTTCTTGGTATTCCTATCAAAGAGGAGTGAAAGTCATCAAGAAAGGCATCAGGAAGTCACAAAATGAATACTTAAGTTATTAGCACAAAATGTTAAGAAATTTGCAGAATTTTAGACCTTCAGGGTCATAGGGCAAGACCTAGAAGGGTCATAAGGTCAACCCCCTCTCCTCCAAATACATTGGTTTTTACTGCTAGAATCAGTCTTACAAATAATCTAGACTAGTCTTTTCCCTTTATAGATGAAGAAGTTCAGGGTCAGAAAGGTTACTTTTTTTTTTTTAGCCTAAGCTCGCGCAAGTATTTAGTGACAGATTCAGACTCAGGTTCAGTGTTCCAGCCAATGTACTCTGACTCTAAACCCAACACTCTACCTACTGCACCACACTGTCAGTCACTATATAGAGATCAGCCTCTCCATCCCCACAGTACACAGATATAGTTTTTATTTAGCCAAGGTCATTACCTCCATTATTTGACAATAAAGATGGGATTCATTTAGGGACAATCAGAGATGAAGCAACTGAGGTTCTGAGATGTTGCAATTTGTACAATTCCATAGTGCTATAAAGTGATAGAACTAGGAATAGATTTCACCTCTCCTTATCCTTGCACTCCAATTTTATTTTCAAAATACCACAGTGTCTTATATATGCAAATGATACCAAGGGATGATAAAAGGATATGGACAGAATCCATATCCCTATGGTGTTCTCATGTTGATACTAGCTGCTCCCTGACTCTTTCTCTCTTTCAGGCCCCAGTCACTTAGGCTCCAGATACTCCACTCTACTCTTCTGTCTCTGTCTCTCTGACTCTCTCTCCTTCCCTTCTCTCTGTCTCTCTCTATCTCTATGTCTATCTGTGTGTGTGTGTGTGTCTCTCTCTCTCTGTCTCCTTCTCTCCTTATTTGGTCATTAAACTGTTACTGTTCAGCTCTCTGGGTTAATCAGATATCTACATTATCAAAATACATTGCTTATCTAAGTTGATACATATGGAGTAGCTTTTGACCAGGATTGTAGGTTGAATGAGAAGATAGATAGAAATCAAGGGAAATAATAGTGTCAGTAAGGTGAGGTCAAGATTGACAAAAGGATGGGAAGCTCTCCTTAAGAAAAAGATCAGAGAGTTATCTTAAAAGAGAGCAGGAATTTTCCTATTTATCTCCACACATAAAGGAGGTGACAGAAGAATGTAAACTCTGTGAGGGCAGGGATTGTCCTTTGCTTCAGCAGCACCTAACAGAGTACTTGAATTACCAATGCCTATAACAAAAGTTTGTTGAATTGAATTGAAGTTAGTTATTCCAAGAATTGACTGGGCCTGAATAATAATTTGACCCATGGGTGGGAAACCTTCAGCTTCAAGGTCACATGTGGCACTCCAGATCCTCAAGTGCGACCCTTTGACTGAATCCAAACTTCACAGGACACTTTATTTCTCTCGGTCATCTGTGTCCTGGAGATTCAGCATTCCTCTCCCTTTCAGCCTTCACCAAAGTTCTTCAGAAGGACATCTCTGATAATGAGATTGCATCGAATCTCCTTATTTTGGAGGAACTCCAACCCTGGTCTGAATTGATTTTATCCTACTCAGATTTGGGTGGAGACAGACTTCCAAAACTGGGGGTGGTATTTCCTTTGATAGCAAGAGATATTGGCCCCTGTGGACTGTGATCACAAGCCTTCGAGACTTCATTTTAATATGACCTACCTCCTAAATGTTGACCAATCACAGTTGATTGGCACCCCTTGGGAACACCTACTCTTCGAGGGGCATATAAGGCTATACCTCCAAATCCCAAACTGAGCCAGTTCTAAACTGGCCCCCTTAGGGGGACCCAGTTTTGGACTAAACTCCCTTGCAATGCATTTCAAACCACTTTGGGAAATTAAACTGTGGACATATGTACCCCAATTTCATTTGTCTCTTTTTTAGAACAGACTGTTTCAAATTGGGGTTCATTGGGGTTTGGGGTTCACACTAAGAACTAAAAAGCCCCTAAAAACAGGTTAATAGTAGGTTTGATAGTTTTAGTGCTATAATCAGCATACTGAATACAAAATGAAAAAGGAGAATTCTCTTTCCATGTGGAGAATTTTCTTTTGTTAGTCTTAGCACAACCAATTAAGTCATCAAATCAGTCTTAATTTTCCTTTATTTTTTGATTAAATCATTTTTCTATGTATCTTGAATTTTTCTCACTAAGACCCTAAAGAACCATATTTTTTATTGTCACATAGTAGTGGAGATAGCTATCTTTAAAATTAGAGTTGGAAAGAACTTTAGACTTCATTTCATCTATTTTCTCATTTTGCAGGTGAGCCAATTGAGGACCAGATAGGTTAATGATTTGCCCTAGGTGATATTGATAGTAAATAGAAGTGCTCTAACTTCAAACCACTGCTCTACTACTACAATACACTGGTAAGAATGGGTGGCCAGTGGCAGGTAAACTATCCAGTGTCTTCCTTAGATCATTTCTACCATGCTATAAACAAAGATGGCAAACTCCACAAAATGAACTAGGGAGGCTTTTTAGAGTAATAGAAAAATGTTCTAGATTGGTCACGTAGAAATACACTAAAATTTACAAAAAAACAAAAATAAAAACAAAAGCAAAAAAAATGATCCACGTGAACTTTCCTATAAAAATATATTGATATATCATTATAATTTTTCTAGAGAATACTATAAATGTTGTTTTCTATTTTATAGAACTGGCCTGGCTAGTGAAGAGGCAATAGATGAAATGGTCATTTACTAAAAAGAGATGTTATTTACAATCTAATTTATAGAGAGTTACCTGGGGACACTAAGAAGTTAAGCTGCTGCTCAAGGGTCACATAGCCAGTATGTTTCATAGGAAAGACTTGAACCAAGGTCTTCCTTACTCCAAGTCCAGCCTTCTATACATGACATCAAGCTGTCAATCACCTTTATTGCAGCAAAAATAATAACAGTTGGCATGTTAAATTTGGCTAAAATCAACACTGGGGAAAAATGGGGAGACATAGTTGTTAAGGGTAAAAGTTATAGAAGGAAAAGATGAAAGAAACAAACAAACAACTTCTTAACCACTGAAGTGGTCCTCAAGTAGAATGTGCTGGATCACTGGGTCCCCTTTACTCAAGTTTCAAGCAAAGGCTGGATAAAGTCTTTTAGAGATGTAAAGGTAATTTTTTTTTCATGCATACCTTGGGCTACGTGGCTACTTAGCTCTCTTCTTGCTGTGAAATTTTATGAGTTTGTATCATTTTCTCTGCCAAAAAATTATGGAAGAATATTGGCTATTGTATTTTCTAACTTTTTTGGGGGGGGGAGGGTTGAGGGGACGATGGGCAGTACTTTAAAATAAGCTAATGGGGCTGAGATAACAAGAAGGTTGAACTAGCCCTAATAGAGCTGTGTCTCTGTTGCATCATGTCCTGATCTGTTACAATGTTATTCCTCCACTACTGAAGAGTAGAAATGCAGACTCCAGGTGTAACTTAGTTATGGTTATTGGATGGCCAAGTCTTCTCTTTGTGTTGAGATGCAATAATCCATGTTTAAATCATTTCTTCAATGACTTCATTAAGGTTGCTAAATGATTTTGCTCTTTGGCCTCTAAAGCATCTATTGGGCTTTGTTAGGTAAATTCCACCATGGCTGACACCTTTCTAAAGGCAAATTTCCTCTACCAACCAGCTGCAGATGCTTCACTTAACTCATTACTAAGCTAAGCAGGTGATAGGCAGGCTCGTTGAGTCTAAAGCTGTGTGCAGTGATTTCATTTAACATCTCCTTTTTTTGTCTTAAGAACAGAGGTAGCTTAAAATACTTCCAAAAGAGGCAGGAGAAATTCTATGGCCAAAGGCCAGTTTCTTAGCAACAGCACCCTCTCAGCATGTCACAAGTCTGAAGCCCTTTGGCCCCTCAAAGGAAGTTCCCTAGGTGTCTTTTACACATTGAGTGCTCTGTGATAGGTTGAGGCCTGCTGGCTGTCAACTCTGTCCCTTAAGGGAACTTGACAGATCTTAAAAAAAATCAATTTTAAGCTCACATGCCCCAGTGGGTGCCAAAGCCACTTCAGAGAGCCTGAAAGATGGCTGAGTCGACAGGATTTGACTTCCAGTGGTAGAAAGGTGACAAACTCTATCATGAGAAAGGGGCAGCTTAGGGCCTCAGAGGCCTAACCTGCTCCCAGGATCTGGGGCCTAGTGTTGTATTGAACCTATTTATCTCTTTCATGGGCCTAAGGTACCACAGGGAAAGAAAAGTTGTTCAAAAAATGCTGGCAGAATTCAGGGGTGTAAATGATGAATTACTTTTCATCAGCTGAAAGGAAACATACTCCGGAACAATACTGAAAGGGAGCAGGAGCGTCTGACCTCCTGCTTCAGAGCAGCCAATATCTTCATTCAAGAAGACAACCATGAAATTACACAGAAAATGGGATTGTCATGAACAGCCCCTTGAAATCTCAGTATACAGTCATTACTGCATGGGAAAAAGCCTTCATCCACACATCATAACTTGTAACAGACAAGGGGGGGGGGGATGAGGAGAAGAAAAGAAAACAGACCTTGGAGTTACCAGTAGGAATGTAGAAAATATTTGTTGATTCAAACTTTTCCCCCGGTAGTCTCCCAAATCATTATACACAGACATAACAATGTACTAAGTTTATAGTGAGATTTGATTTTTTTCATAAGCTGTTCACTGGGTTTGTTAAATAAATGCAATGGGGAAGGGTGTATAACTACACTTTTATTTATAAGGTTTTCCTATAATTTATCATTTAAATCCTCCAGAGCTAAATACTCACAAATTGTTGCTCAATTAATGTTCCTAAACTCAATACTGTGTATTTCTTAACAAAATATAGCTTAGTCAAGCTATTCGCTAGAGAGTCAAACTCGGCAGAAACTTATTTTCTAGCCTGGCCTGGAAAACTTGGTGTTTGCCCATGAGACACATGATAGAGAGGAAATAAGGGTATATTTTTTTTTTAAAGAGGGCAGTCAGTAAGGGAGAGAAAAAAAAAATTGGGGGAGTTGAGAATACTGAAGTAAAAATATCACATTTAATTGTTTTGCTTTGTCACTCTGGATGCTTTCTACACTGATTTTAATTAAGTTTGCTCTGGGCTTGTGAACATTTTTTCCCTTCTTTTAAGGATTATTCATTAGACTGTTTTTGTCTCCTATGTTCTTGTGGTTCAAATGACTAACCTCTATTAAATCATAAGTGATTGAAAAAATTACAAATTTTGTCTAAAGTCCAATTGCAACCAAATGGGAACCATGAGCAAGTTGAGGGATACATGTGGATACCAGAAGGGATGGCAACAGGCTGCCTTAGAGGGCAGTTGCTTAAAGTATGATAGATACTATTATTTGGAATCAGAGGTGAATCTGATTTTTATCATTCTGATTATCTTGTATCTTCCACAGCTACTAACCTTCAATATAAAATATGCTAGTTTGCAGTCTATAAAATGACTGTTATATTTTGAGGGATGGAGAGAGAGAGAGAAGAAAAGAGGGAGAGGTTATCCTCTGGACTTGGAGTCAGGGAGAAAAACCTGAGTTAGAGTCCTGTCTCCAGCGCTTACTAGTTGTGACCCTGTCAAGCCATCTAACCTCTCTGTCACTGTTTCCTTACCTATAAAATGGAAATAGTAATACAACTAACTTATAGGGCTGTTGTGAAAATCAAATGAGATAGTATATGTACTGTGCTTTGCTAATGTTAAAGTACTTTATAAAATCTACTTATCATTATCATTATTATTGTTGTTGTTGGTGGTGGTGGTGGTGGTAGTGGTGGTGGTGGTGGTGGTGGCAGTGGTGGTGTGTGTGTGTGTGTGTGTGTGTGTGTGTGTGTGTGTGTGGGTGTGGGTGTGGGTGTGGGTGTGTGGTGTGTGTGGTTTGGGTCTATTAGCCAAATAGTTATTTCAGCTTTTTTGTGCCTCTGTATAAATACGTTCTTAAATGGATTAGTTAGAGCAAAAGATTTAAAAGTCCCGAATTCATGTTTGAGTTAAATTTTGGAACAGCTCATAAGAATTCAACAACTAAGTATTTTCATTTTAAAAAGTTACAGTGGAAACTAGTAACAGTGGAAATGAATTGGATTGTATACATTGAACCCTGTATCCTTTATGGCCAGTATTTCTTGGATATGAAATCTAAGGAAATTGCTTAAAAATAAAATAAAAAAAGACAATTTAGTTTACATGTTGATATTTAGGTTGATCCTCTGGCCTAGACTGGGCTGTATGTAAATCTTTGCAAGGAAGAGTTAAAAAGGCATATGTAAGGATGAATACAGGCATTCAGCATCTTTGTATGAGGTTACATATCTCTCCTTGAATACTATTCATTATTCTTCTGGGATCTCAATGACTAGTGCAGTGTACCTATACTTAGAGCAGAGAAGAAAACTGTTGGAATCAAAGACATTCACAATTATTTTTGTATCACTAAATTAGGATAAATATTAATATCAATTTACCCAAGTTGTAATAAAGAGCTGTTTAGAAAGACATCAATGACTCTCCAAACATATTACTTGATCTCATGTGACACTTATAACTCTGTATTGAGCAGTGATCTACTGAATCTTTTTTTATTTCAAATTTTAGAAAACAGTAGACTTACAAATATTGCACCACGTATTCTTGCTCTCATTTTACCAAGGGAAAAGCATTTCTTTCATTCTTACTGTAAATAACCCAGTGGGGTTAAATGAGTTGTCTTACTATTAATCAATGGCAGAGCCAGGACTATAATTTCTCACCTGGTTCCCAGGCTAATAGTATATCTACTTCACCATATCTGGACACAGAAAAGCTATATTTCAGTCTCTTAGCCTGCTGAAACAATTTCCCAAACTATGAATAGGCCCAAATTTAAGTCATTTTTTATTCTAAGTTCAGCATTATATATGGAGACATCAATGGGTCAGCTGAAGTGGGGAGGCAGGGAACTTAGGATATTATTTGTTTATTTTTTAAACGTCTACTCTACTCAAGCACAATGGAACACTTATGAAACTTGTGTATGACTGGGAAGCTGGTCACAATGATCTAGTGCTATGGTTGACTTAGTTAATGGGAAACAAGTGGATGTAGGGTCAGCCTTGATCAAAAAGACTTGGATTCAGTTTACTTTCCTGACACATCCTAGCCATGGGACCATGGGTAAGTCACTTAATTTCTCAGGGTCCCAGCCAATGCTTTAACACTTTAAAAGTTACAGATAGTTTGCTAATCTACATTATTACTGGAGGGATTTTCCATAGTAGAGACTCCTCTCATTGGTAAAATCACAAATCTAAGTTTCTTTCTCCCTGCCCCCTATTCTGAGAGTTAAAATGAACAATCCAACCAAGAAAAAGAGTAGTTACATAATATTAACATGAGAAAATCTGACAAATTATTAATCTATTTTCTGTCTACTTTTTTCCACTTCCTTCATCATAGACAACATCTTTGTTTTTTCCTTGTTAGAATGTAAACTTTTTCAGAGTAAGGCTTTTATTTTTTCATTATGTGTATTTGTATCCTTAGTGCCTGTTGCAAAGCAGGTGTTTAATGTTCTCCAAGTCAAGTATCTCCAATTCACCATCTAAGATTGTTTCCAAACCTGATTTATGGAAGTGAATGAAGCAGGGTAGTGGTTTAATTTAGCAAAAATTACATTTTTAAAAAGCTCAACTTAGCTCATCATATAGAATTATCAAAGGTGATACCAGTAGGACATAAAATCTAACACCTTTTACCAAGAAGTAAAGGCTTCAAGTCCCAAACCTGAGATTAGATCAATTGACTGTCTTTTATCCATAAACTATCCGAGCTAGGTTTGGAGAAAATGAAGACCAAGGGGTTGGCCAACAAATGATAGATATTATTTATTTTTTTTCCTACAAAAATTCATTAACCATCTATTAAGTCATAGAAGAGTTGTTGTCCGTTTAGAATGAATATGCTGCCATAGATCCTTGAAATAGAGATAAAACCAATCCTTTGCCTCCCTCACCTTCAATTCTTATTCCCTTTCCTCCATTTCTCCTGAGGGGGGAAAAAAACCAAAAACAGCCAGTTATTTGAAAGAGGTGATTTTTTTCCACCTAAAAATAAACAACAAAAATATTTCAAACTGTAACTGTTGATAATCTCCAATCTTCCTCTACCCCCAAACACACATACACACACACACAATCTTTCCTCCAAGCTTTTCCTGTATATGTGGAATTTATAATATAACTCTCAGAGCAAAGATGATAATTTTCAGCTATGTACAGTACCTAGCACATTTTTGACTCTCAATATATGATAAATTAAAATAATAGTATTAAAAATTAGTTTCATTTGTGAGGTGCTTTATAGAAGCTGAAAATTTTTTTGTAATATATTCATAAAGTATGACTAAAATATATCATGATTAAAACCCTGTATTTGAAGACTGACTCGTACAAAAATGACGAGATTAACAAGGAGAAATCTGAATTAAACCCAAGTTCATGGATTTCCTTTCCCCCTTCACAGTGGTGTCATATCTTCAAAAAAGATGATCAAATGTTGCCCATTTGACATAGTGTAAGCAAAAGTATACCACCACTTTTCTCCAAAGGGGAAAATGTAATTATCAAATCAGTAAAATTCTCAAAAAATGAAAACACTCGCATAGCTTATATAGCCTCATTGACATTTAGTTTGTTTTTAACATTTGGCTTTCATTGGTCTCCTAATTGAATTTTTTAAAAAAATCAAGATAGAGCAACCAAAATCAACTTCTTTGGCAGATTGGAATCCTGTTTACTTTCCAACGCTGAACTCAGCAGGTTAAGTAATTGGGCGACAGAAAAGTTCCTCCATTTCTATTTCCAGCTGGTGATACACAAAAGGCAGGAAGTTATCTCATTAATGGGGCACCAGCTTTATGCAAATTATAGTAACAAAAAGGCTTCCCTTCATACTTTTTTTCATAAATTACCTAATAAAGTGGGAATAAATGGCCATATTCAAGAGGCTTTGTTGTATTTTTAGCACAAGACTCTTTCTGTGACTGCAAATATGACTAAATGTGCCTTGTTCAAAAGGGGTGTTTATGAAATAAGGCCACTCAAAAGCTTTTATTCCTTAACAGCCTTCAGTTACTTTTATGGCACAAAATTAACATAATTAGTCACAGAGAATAGATGACATAAGCAGCGTGCCAGGCACAAAAGGGGAAACCAGTATCTAAGGAAGGTATTTGGAGAGATCAAAAATTTTCAAAGTGTTCAATACTAGAAGGTCCTTTTTATTTGTGCACAGCCTTAAGATACTTTTTTTTTTTAACTCCGTGAAATTCACATAATGAGATGCAGTAGACAGATGACATTAGCGATGTGCCATTAGAAAGAGGTCAGTTTCCTCTGAAAGATAGTCCCTGTTCCTGCTCGTCATTAATTTGCAGCTTCAAAGCAGCGAGCATATGATAGTCTGGCATGTTAAGTAACTTGCAGTTATCTTTAAATAACCATTTTTTCCAGTTATTAGAAGCTAAAGTTTTTAAACTTCTGACTGAAAGCAAAATTAAAGCACGCAGCAGTGTGAAAAGGGCTGTGGGAAGATTAGGGGAAGGAAATCAAATAGGTTTTATAAATGAAGTTGCTGTGGTTTTTCCCTGGGGGGAGGCAGCTTTCTCTTCAGTGCTAGAATTGGGAGCTAGTAATAGGCCTCAAAGACTTGAGCATTAGCTGGTAAATGAAAGAAGAGGGACTTTTTGGTTTCCAGGTCCTTACTCTTGCATACATTAGGATGCTAAGGAGGAGAACTGTGTGGTTATTTCTAACCCTGCTGACCAGAAAACAAGGGCATTTCTGAAGCTTGAGGACGCGGTGTGGTAGGTGAGGAAAGAGGCTTAAGCACACTTGGGCTTCCTGAGATTTAGAGTTCTGATAAATGAAAAGAACTGAGAAATCACCCAGATTGCCTTGTTTTCAGTGGAGGAGCAGGGATATTTTCTCAGTTCATAGGTAAATTTCAAGCTAGGACACAGAAGTGCAGACAGAAAAGTCTCTATTTGTCTGAGTTCAGAGGTATTATTAACAGGCTCTTTACGTTTGAAATACCCCTAGTCTCCATTGTTCACTCTCAATTAATGGAGAAATTATGTGGTGAACAAGGAGAATCAAAGCACTCCAATTTAAATATTCAATTCTTGATACTCAAAAGTAAGGCAATCTAATCATCAGAGAACAGGTGACCAGGCCCCTCAACAGCTGTCATGAAGACACTGATTTTTGGGGGGTATAGACAGGATGCCCCTGCAGGAGCAGAGGTAGAAGGCATTTCTGAACTCTCCTGGACCCACAATCATGAACTCGGGTTAGTAGATAATATAAGATAGTATTTTCTGGCAAAGAAATAAATTGTTTTAAAGGCAGAGGAAGAATGGAAACACAATAAAGCCTGCCCAATGACAGTGAGCTAATATCAGCAGTGAAAACCATGTATTGGTATCATACTTTAATACAATAATGAATACTGTGAACATGTTCCCAAAACATGGAAATTGAATGTAAACACCTTAAGTTCAGAGATTCTTTCTCTGACCCAAAGCCTGGCACTTGATAAATGTTGAACTGAATTAATTTGAATGTGTTACAATTATGGGGAGTTTTTAAAACTGTATGCAACTGTGTAACTTGGCTAAAGGGTATATGTGAAAGCATAATA